>NW_006239245.1:366331-385480 GCF_000226075.1 Solanum tuberosum | reverse complement strand
GAAATCGTAAATCTCTACTTATAGAACCTGAAATAAAAAACAAAATTTATGTTAGCATATTTTTATAAAATCTTTACATTACAAATAAAAATATAAACAAATGAAGGATGAATAATAATTATTTAAAAAGCCATGTGAAAGGAGTTACAGAAGAAAAATAATATTTAAATGAGTAAGGAAAATGACTAAAAGAAGGGAGAGGAGGAAAGTAAAACAAAAATAAAGTAAAATGAAGCTTTCAGTGGTAGTTTTTATGGACTTGAAATAGCATTAAAGTATAATTAAAAGGTAAGAAATTAATTAGAAATTGACTTTTAATATGACCACGTTTATAGACGTTTTAAAACGGCAGTATCATTTATCTTGTGCATTTTTATTTTATTTTTTTAATTCTTTGTAATAAAAATGAAGAAAAAATGCTAAGAAAATCAACAAAATCTGAGAAAATATATAAATTCATTTCCTGATCAATGAGGCATGTCACTTATGTTCCACCTTTATATATATATATATATATATATAGATTTAAGTTGGATATGATGTCTTCTTAATACAAATTTGATGTTTTTTAATTTAAGTTTGACTTCAAGTAGAGATTTGATTGATAGTTTCAATCTGAATCTCTATCGTTCTATAAAAAATATCTTGTGTACAACCTATAAGAAAATATTATTGTTAGACATAAATTTTTACAAAATATAATAACATTTGACATCATTAACGTATAATTAATAATCGATATCATTCAGATTGGATAAATATATATTTTTTTAAACTAATCAATTAATACAATACAACTAGCTAATAAGAAATATAAGCCTAACTTTATTTCAATCTCACAATAAAATAGTCGATTTTGAGTTTGAACTTTTCTTATTATTTGGCCACAAGTCGTTTCAATTCAGCCTTGCTCAAGTCTCACGGATCAATAAACTTATTCGGATCAAACTGCTTTTTGTTATAACAAAATCTTTTAAAACTTAGTATAACTTTATTAAATTACGAGTTAGATTAGACCAAAGCATGTTACGGTATTCAAAGATTTTGTGGGAATTATAGGAGTGGACAGGTGCTTGAGACGGCGGAATTTATAGAAATGGAGGGCCTCGAGGCCTCATGCGCCGCTATGTGTCTACTTATCTCTAGACACTTAGTTAAATTTTGGATTTTGCACTTTTTTCTTTTTTTCATTCTTTAATTTGGATATGTTTTTTGTATTTTTTTTCCTAAGATCTGGTTCTTGATTATCTAATCATTGATATATTTTTTTCTTTATAAACAATTACTAGAAGAAAAATTAGAAATGTGAGGTGACTCATTTTATAGTTTTCACAAAATATAGCACGTCGGATTAGTGGCGCAGTCAGGAATTCGACCTGACATGTTCTGTTGTATAAATATAGTCACTCAATTGTCATCGAGCTACTGCTCACTTCACATCCAAATTGTATTTTTTAAAAATATTTTACAGATTTTAAGCAAACCACACCTAATTGTCATTGATCGAGCTGCTGCTCACTTCACATCAAAGTTGTGTGTTTTTATTTATTAATATATTACAGATTTTAAGCAGGCCATACAATAAAATGCATATGCACAAATTCATATTTGGGGTTCCATGTAAGTTTCGTGCAATGCATTATCAATGTGCTAAGGATCTCCATTGGTTCTAAGGGTGTTCAAAACAATGTATACATTAATAAAAAGTAAAATTTAACTTATATATACTTTAATTTTTTGACGAAGGATGTCCAATTGGACTCCTTGACACCACCATATCTCCGCCCCTGCATGGGACAAGAATAAACTACTCTAAAGATGGCCTTGTTATAATATTGACGATCTCGTAAAGATATAATTTTAACGGATTATTATTTTTATCAATTTTATCTTTTTATGAAATTGATCATCTTTAATTGTATAAAAATATGAGGAACTCTTTTGTGTAATATCTCCCTCTTTCACTAAAATTTTTGACAATTAAAATGCATTCATTTGAATTTTGAATATTCAACATTTTCACTTTTCTATTATTGAAAAATTCATTTTTGATATGTTAACTTTACCCATAAATTAAACTTTTTGCCATAATGGTGAACCGTCAATACAATAGTCTAGTTTTGTCTTCTTTCTGTTGGCAACTTTTAATGACTACTAATTCTAGCATTTCCTATTATGTTATCATTGCTCTATTATTATTCACTCACTTTATTATAGTTAAAAGCTTTTCTCAACATCTTTTTCCATTACAATAAATTTCTCTATAGCCAAAAAATGACTTTTTTTTTATAAATAAAAAAAAAACTCCGAGCTTGCTTGGGATCACGAGAGATAAGGAACAATTAATCTTAAGATTAAATCGTTGAACAACTTATTTCAGAATTAAATATCTTATCAAGATTGGAGTGCTATTTTTATTCTACATTGAGGGTGAATAATAATTCTAAAATAACTAATCCAAGAATAATTAATTCCGAGACAACTTGTTCGTCAACCAAACGAGTATATTTGTTAGTAAAAGTAAATTCTCATTCATGTTCATAAAATGCCTTAGATAAAAAAAAATGTTACAAGAAAATTAATTATATAATCGACTTTTTAACTTATTTGAAATTGAGGCGTAATTTTAGGATCATAAACTTTTATGATGCACAATGGTCGCAATAATGATGTAAAAAAGATGGTGAAAAATGCAGTAGGAGTAGGTGGCTATATGGCCTAGGGTCAAATTTCATATAATGAAGTGGAGCACTAAACATATAATAATGTTGAAAAATAAATAATAGTGATATGTTTACATTATACAAATTCAAAAATAGACCTCTTAGGCTTTTTTTTTTCAAGTTTTAAAGTAATGGGGCCAAATGTTTTCTATCATTACTTTATCATGGAATCAAATAGTTCCCATTAATTTCCACATTCCAAAGTCATTTTAAGTATAAAAAGAATCAAATTATAGCTCATCATAATTCCATCATTTGAGGCTAAATCTATTTGCCTTTTGCATTATTAGGGATGATTTAATTTTGGATAAGGATAATGCTAAATAACCTGAAAATTTGATCAGAAATTTAAAAAGTTTATGATATTTTTTTTAATTTTAAAATAAATTGATTTTTTTTTCCATTTTTTAATTAAAATGTATTAAAGTTAAAAGGATAAAAATGTTTTAAAAGGTAAAATAACATATGTAAAATATCATTCTGGTCAAATTTTCTGGCCAAAAGGATTTTTCCTATGGATAATTATGAATCGAAATTTAGCTCCTCATCACTATGAATTACTTTTTAAGTCCACTTTTAATTATCATAGTTTCCTTTTTCAGAGTCAAACTATAAGAACTTTGACTAATATTTTATGATATATTTTTTCATCATATTGATATGCGAAAAATTGCAATTTATAGTATTTTTTGTATAGTTTTTGAATGTATAATTTTTTTGTTTAAAATATCGAATTAATGTAATTTAATTTAACTTTGAAAATTAGTCAAATTGACTTTAGAAAAACGCAACATGACAATTAAAAATTGACAGATGGAGTATATATATATATATACATCTTTTCTAGAGATATTGTTTTTTTTCAGACTATTTATTAACAATGCGAAATATTTCATACATCAGATTAATCCCCTATCAAATATCTTTCAAAAAATGTAGTACGTAAAGAAACAGTTATTGACATTTCAAACTCAAAAATTCCAAAAAAATCGGCGCATGCTTCGATTTTATTCTCTTTTTATAATTTTATTTAATCACTTTGCTCTTTTTTCCCAAGTAAAAAATTTGACAAATCTTGCAAAACTTCAACATTCCTACAACGTAATGTTGAAAAGTGATCAAACCTATCAATTCTAAGACTTAATTTATGATTAAATTACTTAATTTGAATAATCATTCTAAGTGGAAGTTCGGATTTATGTCCAAATAAAAAAGGAATCTATTAGTGTTTTAATTTAGAATAAGGCGGAATCTAAAAACCCTCCGACATATTGTGGATCAAAGCCTTTGAAATTCTTATATGTATAAGATTCAATATTGAAATAACTTCAGAGATTTTCTCTAATTTTGTCTGTTGTCAACAAATAATTTGAAATACGCTCAAAGAAAGATACCAAAATAATGTAATATCATATTGTCTGCCTTTTTGTAGTTGTATCTTCGAATTTTTGAAATACTCCAAATTCGAAAAAAATAAAAAAATAAAAATATATATATACACAAGAATTTGGAATGGCATCTAAGAAAAATCTTTTACCAAGAATTTTCACTCATTATACCACTAATAATTAATTAATTAAGTCAAACTTTCCAAGTGGTTGTAGCTATCCTAGAAGCTTAGGATTCTCTTACGAGGTTTAATTAAAATCAATTAGTGACAACTTTTTGGCTGTCATGAGCAAGTAAAAAAGTATTGAAAAAACAGGAAAAAGAGATTACAAGAATCTTATGGCTGACTTATTAGGAGGAAGCCTCTACCTTTTACTCGAGTCAAGGGTCTGTCCGAAAAAATCTCTCCACCTTTATAAGACAAGATAAGACTACGTATATACCACCCTTCCAAATCTACTTGTGAAATTCCACTAAATATGTTATTGTTGTTACTAATTTATGTAACAATCATTTGATCAGATATAATGAGATATCGTTATAGCACATAATATAACATAACATTAATATTGATTTCAAAGAAAATTTGAATGTTATTATAGAAGGATGACGTTTGTTAATAAAGAGGTTTGACTGTATATAAAATCCACAATAGTAAAAGTGATTTAACAGCCCCATTTTCTTTGCATGCCATTTTGATTTGTTGCTTTCTTTGACATCAAATCCAGAAAAAGTGTGTTTTCCTGTCACAAACATCTTTAATTTTTCCTCTTCTTATCTTAAGCAATGCCATAAAGAGACTTGAAAGTAGTAAAAGATTGCACTAATTCTTGAAAAAAGTAGTTGTAAGCATTTTTCAAACTAACTTTCAATGAAGAAATCAATTACTTTGTTTGACTACTATTCATAGTGCTACTATTCTTGTTCAATCAAGTTAGCTAAAGTCATTTAATTTAACACCGGCAATCAAGTTAGCTACTATTCCTTTTATATTTGGATTTATGTCATATACATTATTGATGGTGGGAGTGCTATTTATAATAGATTTTTTTTTCTTAGCAATATTCTACATTGAAGCCCTACTAGATTTGAACTCGCGCCAAAAAGTCCCACATTGGGGTAAAATGTTTCTTAATAAAGGTGACTTTCTATCCAGGACGACTCGAACTCAAGACCTCAGGTTAAGGATGAAAGAGTACTTACCACTATACCATAACGTTTGTTGGTAACCTTATCATAGATTTTACTCTATCTTTTAGATTAACCTATTTATTAAGTTGTTGTAAGCTTTACACTGGTTCTCTTATTAATTGTTATGTTTTCATCTGAAATTGTTGAACTTGAGCCGATGATAAGGCATGTGTATATCATATCCTCATCAGACCCCACTTATAAATTTTTACTGAATATGTTATCATCGTTTTTTTTAATGTAAGGAACTTGAAAGCTAGATAAGGACTTAACAAAGTTAAGTTGCTTACCAACATAGGTTGTGGTGCATTGGTGGGAGTGTTTCACCCTTAACCAAAAGTCTTGGGTTCAAGCCCTGGGTATGGAGAAAATCTTGTTGGGAGCACCACCCCCAAATGAGCCCTGCAGTGCGCGGTCCGAATTTAATTGAAGCTCCAATGTGGACTTCAGACACCGGGTGGAAAACCAAAAAAAAAAGAAGTTAAGTTGCTTAATTAATTAAGGATGGACCCACGCGAGGGAAGGGGCATGGTTGGAACTTGGCAAAGTACCTAAATTATATTATGGAAGACGTATTCAAGCATTGAAATGTATTCTACAAATTTATAAATTTATACTCTTGAAATTAATTTACTACGGAGGCGTAATTCTCATGGATCTACGAGACGTAGTTTCATGTATATTCAACTTTCTAATTTTGTTGCTAAGAAAATAAGCAAAATTAAAAGTTTCAATGATTATACAAATAAATTTTAATAAATAATCTTTAATCTATAGAAAAAATATTATGATTTTTATTTGAGATAGGTATTAATAACCAATAATGAAGAAAAAATTATTATAATTACTATTTGAGAAATATCATTACACTAATAATAAAAAATATGACTCACAGCAAAAAAAATAAAAATTAATGCTCGGGGCATGCATTTTTACACTCGTGACTTACACCCCAAATTTTAGGACTTGCGCCTCATAGATCTATGTATTTACACTCCGAAGCGTTTTTTCTACACCCCTCCCCGAGACTCGCCCCAGAACTCGCCCCAAAAACATTTTTGCAAACACCGGAAGAATCCACCGATACCATATTGTAATATTTGACTAAGGAGAAGTCAACAAATAAGTCAAACCTGAGCTCCATGGCCAAAATCCAAAATTGATTATATTTTCGAATTATTTACAACCCTAAGAGTCCAAATCTATCATTAGTTTTCAAAATTTGAAAACAAATTGATCCCCAAATCCTTAATTTTCACTCTCTTAAACTTTAGCACTCCCAGTTTCTACTTCGACATTCCTAAATTAGGCTGTAAATTGATTGGTAATTATAGTATAATTAATCAAAACCACGTTAAAATTCCTTATTCAGAATTTTGTTATTAATTTTCCCTTTTGAATCGATCTAATCCGAGCTCCCAATACTCAAAATTGATGAACTAATGTAACACCTCGCTTTTTGAAAGAACTAGAAAGCTAGAATTAGAAAGAGATGTTTTTGGAAAGAATGAAAAATCTGGAAATTTGTTAAGTTATGTTAAGTTTGGGTTTTGGTCAACTTCAAACGACAAAAACTCCTAGCTCAGGATGAATTAGATGTGCTCCAGATACCGTAGGAAAGATCTTGGAATAATCTTTCCAACGCCATCGAGTTTGCGTGATTCCGAGTTCGTATGAGTGAGATATTCCCATTGGAAGTTGGGTTGTTCAATTAAGGAAAGATTAATCCAGATTTTTGAAGGGCATTATGGTCTTTTCCATACCCCATGACTTAATTTCGTTTTTGATAATTAATTGGGGTCTAAACTGATAGGATTCAGTTTATGCTTTTACCATATTGAGCTAGGGTTTTAAAGAAGAGAAAAAAAAAAGAGAAAAGAGGAGAAGGAGAAAGAATCGTAAAGAATCGCTTGTGGATTTCGTCAAGGGGTGATACCTACGAGGTATGTGAGACTTTCATAGCATTGGGTTCATTCACCCACGCGCCAAACATGTTTAGTTCAGCGAAATTCGTTCTGAAAAGGTTGAAAGTTTGATGTTCTTTATATGTATTCTTGAATTTGATGTCGTTTTTTAATTGGGTTGATATTGAGAAGTTTCTGAGATCTTTACGTCGAATTATAGAGTTGTTTTGAATTAGGTTCTTAGATACATTTGTTGGGTATTTGAATCTAAAGAGAATTTTGGGAAAAGAATCGAGTTTAGGTGAATTGGGGCTGAAAAACGAAAAAGCAACAAGTAGGGGAAATTTGGGTCCGCGTCGCGGACCTGTTCCTCAGATTTGGAAAATCCTCCCTCGCGTCGCGGAGCGGTCACGAACCGTTCTGCCTCAAAAATTATTTTCGCGACCAAAAATTTAAACACATCTCCGCGTCGCCGACTAGTTTCCAGACTGTGATTTCTTGATATTTTCTCATGTTTAACTATCTAAAACACTTCTAAACATCATGAGATCGTTCTTATCACAAATCACAATCCTTGAATCTATAATTCAATTCAAAGAAAGTTACGAGTCAAATCAAGAGAAGTTAAGAGTCAAGTTTAGAAGTCAAGAAAAGTTCATAAAGTTTTTCAAAAGTCTTTTACAAACGTTTTAACTTTGTTTTAAGACTTAAGTTTTAAGTTAAGCAAAGAGTAAAGAGTTGAGTTCATTTCTTCAAAGATTATACGGGAACTAAGTATTCCCAAGAGTTTAAAATGTTTTCACATTTGAACAAGAAAGGGAAACACCGATTTCCAAGAGAGCTTTTAAGCTAAGCTTTGAGTAATTATCTCAAATCAATTAAAGAATTTAGTTTTTACAAACACATGAGCTAAGTACATTTTGGGAGTAGTGTTGAGCACCGATATGGGGACGCGAGTTCATAATAATTCAAGTCTCCATAAACCATGTAGCCATCATGGGTAGTAATAGTAAAGAATCATACTTTTTAGATGATTGTTTAAGTGTTTTTTAGCATAGACTAGTGGATCCACTTAGTTAAGGCGTTCTATATGACGGCAAAGTATTGGATAGTTCTGGCAGCGTAGGCAAGACGTTGTATCACCACTTAGGCTCATAGTGGTGGTTGTCGGTTAGAGAAACTCCCACATAAGTATTATTTTGTATTTTTATATACATTTCAGAGTTATATTGTATCATTGCATACACATCAGAGTTACTATTGTATTTTTAAATACACAGAGTTGATATCCATGTTTTAAAAGCTTTTCTTTATATTGCAGTTATGATATTGCTTTATATTGAAAAGAGTTCAGTTAAGTTGAGTTGAGTTGAGCCAAGTAAGTTCTTCAGTTCCTTTCAAACTTATGTCTTGTTTTAGAATTCCCTCGCATACTCGTACATTCAATGTACTGATGTCATTTGGCCTGCATCTTATTATAATGCAGACACAGGTAACCAGGATCAGCATCCAACGTATCGTTGATTCTAGTTGAGCACCAGAGTTTGTTGGTGAGCCTCCTTGCTTCCGGAGGATCCATTTTTATTGTTTTTCAGTATTTAGTACATTAGGATGCCGTGGGTCTTGTCCCGACAACCATCTCAATTATTAGAGGCTTCATAGATAGACAGTCAGTTAGTTCATTTGTTTTTATCTTGTTATTGACTTATGTTTAGTTTTGAGTTGTCACTTTGGCTAAGTTAAATGTTTATTTCTAAAACATTATGAGTTTAGTTTGAGACAGTTGAGTTATCTTGCATTTGAGTTCTTTTCTTAATACTTAAAGTCTTCCGCTGAGTAAGTAAGTCAGGCCAAGGGTTCGCTTGGGGCCAGCAATGGTTCTCGAGTGTCAGCCACACCCAGGATATAGGCTCGGAGAGTGACAACTAACTCGAAATTCTAGAACTGTCATTTAAACATTGTCAAGCAACTCTTCATTGTATACTCAAAAAGACACTTTATGAACACAAATAATAGTTCAATATGACCTTCATCGCAAACATAACACATCTACTCGCGATAGTAAAATCCAATTTCCCTAACATATGGTGATCCCTTTCACACATAAAAAATAGTAGAAGGGAGGAAAAAGAGTCACACTTCTTGATCTAATTCCTATCATAGAATGGTGTGAGCTACAATACACAAAAGTAATTCACACCATGTTTCAATAATAAGGTAATAAAACTAAAAAGTTGGTCATGAGGACTTTTGTCTTGAGTTGAGTGTGATATGTTAGTATTAAAAGCCAACAACGTGTATAGCCTCAAAAGTTGAAGGAAGACAAACCCTAACCCCATCAATGTGGCCAACTTTATTTTTTGCAATTATTTTCTCTTATATTTGAAAACAAAACAAAACACAAAAATTAATTAATTAATTCTCCCAAGAGCTTTGGAAATCGAGATAGTGGAGTTTTTCTTTTACCTTCCCCACAAACATGCCCTAACCTCCTTCTTAGACCATGACCACTAGTAGTTTGCACTACTTTTCTCAAATAGTAGACTTCTCGTAATCAGTACTTTATCCATCTTAATTTATGTGACATATTTAAATTTTAAAATTAATTTGATTAATTTTTAAAATTAAGTTAAAAGTACTACTAAAATATATTTCTTTTCATGTCAATTTGACAAAAAAATATACTTCAGAATGTTGATTGAAATTCACATAATTTGAATATTGAAAAATACTAAAAAAATATTTAAAAAATCACATGAGTTGAGACAGAGATATAGTAATATAATCCTACTAATTTGACTTAAGATATATCTCCGATAGTGTAAAGATTTTTTGAACAATCAAGTTACTTCATTTGTCTCAATTTATATGATATTATTTGACTTGATATAAAGTTTGAGAAAACAAGAAAGACATTTGATACTTGTGATTTAAAACAAGTCATAGATATTTTTGCGGCTATAAATTATCTCGGAATAAAATAAGTGTTTTAAAATTAAATTGTTATAAAATATAAAAATACGTCATTTCTTTAAACTAACCGGAAAGAAATATGTATCACATAAATTAGGGGACAGAGCAACTATATTACTACTTTAGTTAACATACCAATTGATTTGTTTAATATTTTTTTAGTATATAAAACTTAAAGTCATGGAAATAAAATTGTAATCAATTTCAATGAAAAGCTATAATCTTTTGCCTTTATATACTACCCATTATGTCCCTCTTCCTCTTCATTACTCTCACTTTCTTCTTACCTTAACTTAAATAATATTGTCCACATATTTTTTTTCTTTCCTTTGTTCATTTTTTCACCCTTCTATGGAGTTACTTCTTGATGAATGCTTATGGATTTTTGGTGTCTATGGAGGAACAAGTTGGTTATATACGCGGAGACGGAGGAGGAGGAAAAAGTTATGTAAATAACTCGAAGAATGTTAACGAAACAAAAAGAACAAAACAATGCAATTTCGATCTCTTAAGTTTCTAGCTAAATATTTTTTTTAGTAGAATTGAGAGATCGACACTATGCATTGTGGGGAATTGAGGGTAACGGTCCGAGTTTACCTAAGTTTTATTTAATTTAACCTAGTTTTAGGTCTTTATTTTTCTTTTGACTCTCCATCTACTATTAATGTCTTGTAAGGACGTTGAGACCATATAACACGTTGTTACGAATCGTTCGATTTCGTTGTATTGTTATGTTTTTTTTATTTTTGCTAATTAATCTTATATAGTATAGTATAATGTAACATGAGAAGATGTAAGAGATGCATACGAGGCAGCTAGCTAAAAATTAGGGAATTAATCTTAGTTTTTTGCTAATTAATCTTATATTAATTTGTAAGGTTTATTAAATGCTGCCAGGCATGCATCACTTACACTTTTCAATTTTCATGTGTTAAAGATAATAATAAAAAAATGTTTTAATTTCCTATCTATTGTTTGAATGATTTTTTAATATTTTTTATTTGGTGCTCAATATTTATATTACAATTCAATTAATCTAAATTTGTACCTTGTAGGACTTTATTATTTTTATCTGATATTTTATATATGTATTATAATTCGATTAGTTTGAGTTGGGTAGGACTTTATTATTTTTGGTTGAATGATTGATTTGCCTTTTGCAGAAAAGTAGAAACGATTGGATATGTTACTATTTCCTTTTTTCACTTTTTTCCTTATATAATGGGAAACCAGTGATAGCAGTTTAGCTATCAATTATTTTATGTGTTCTGAACTTTTCAATAGTGTAAGTTCATCGTGTGATGTACAATGTTATGAATTTAAATCGTGAAAATATTTTTTTGTGTTTATATCGAAATAGGTAATTTATTAGTAGGGTGATTTTTTCTGAAGTCTATATACACATGAATATTTTATGCATCAAACTATTTTTTTGATGGTCAATTATGAAATTTAATCGAAGGTAAATAATTAAATGTTTATCATGAAAAAAATGTACTCTTGTTGGCACTTGTTGACGAATACTATTATCTAGGGATTAATTATTCTGAGATAAGTTATTTTGGGATAAGTGATTTCATCATTTATATAGGATAACTTGTCTGATCACTAAAGTATTATTAGTGGGATAAATAATAATACCAAGATCGTCAAATACCTCCAATCAAACTCAGGATAAAATACTACTGTAATTTATTTTTGAGATTATTATATCTTATACTTCACACCAAACAACTCGCAAGAAATTAGGAGTTTGTTTTATGAAATTATCCTCATTGATAAAAATTAAGCTTGTCTATTATTATTATATATAATTACTTATACAATAATATTAGCAAAATAATACTAAATATCTTTAATTGTTAAAATAACAAGTAAAAAAACATTTATTTTTAATATAAGGATCACTTTATCTTAATTTAGAATGGCAAAAGTGTGGATATTTGTTTAGAATTAAAAGTGGGGACAAAAGTAATTTTCACAATAACTTTACTACGTAATTGATTGTTTTTGGTCATGTCAAAATAACTTAAAAATCAATGTTGGGCTATCAATTTGCAACTAATGAAAAAGGATCTGAAAAATAAAAAGGTATATTTAGCGATCATAATTTAATTCGGCCTAATTTAGATATAGATTTATTTATATATATTTTAATAATTTGAAACTTTGTTATATATTTTAATTATTAAAATTTAATGAAATATATTAAGTGATTGTAATATTTAAGAAAACACTTAAATGATAACATCTGTATAAATGACATTCATATTTAAAAATAAATGTATTTAATGACTGAAATTTGAATGATTAAAATTAAGACATGCATTAAGTGTAAATAAAATAAGGTTTTAAACAAAAATATCATGACTTTTAAAAAAGTTTAAAAAAAAAAAAAAAAAAGTTAGACAATGGAAGGGTAATAGGCATTTTAAGGATTTAATTAAGGATAATGGAGGGAATTTGATTATTGTATAAAGTTGAGAGAGGAGTTTGATTTTAAAAGTAATGTTTGGGGGGATGAAAACTATTTTCACCCTCATATAAATAAATGTTCACTTTTATTAGTCCAGTTTAAAAAATCAAGTCACTTAGGTCATAATTTACTCTTATTAAATTATAATAGTCATTTCCTCGATGCATTTTACTCTTTTATTTATTGCTTTTTAATTAGGAAAAATTACATAAATATATAATTTAAAATATCATAATTTCTTACTATTTAAAAGAATTACAAAATTTCCTCTCGGATACATTCCTATTCCTTC
Source organism: Solanum tuberosum (assembly GCF_000226075.1). Taxonomy (NCBI): domain Eukaryota; kingdom Viridiplantae; phylum Streptophyta; class Magnoliopsida; order Solanales; family Solanaceae; genus Solanum; species Solanum tuberosum. The sequence continues at coordinate 372,532 of NW_006239245.1, read as the reverse complement.
TCGAATACATCCGTCCTATTAAGTAATGTATTATTTGCATTTTGCCATGTATTGGACATCCAAGGAATATATTCGAAAGCAATGAAAAATTTAAAAAAATTATAATTGAATTTTTTTCAAAATATAATATAATTAACACTCAAATATATGAGATTTTTATATCTTATACTATTAATTAATATATCAAGTCAAATATAAATAAGTAAAAATAAACGGAGTCGATTAGTTATTATGACTACTATTAAATGTTGCGGCTCCAAGGTGTAATGACGGGACATTGCTGTAAATTCTCGTATTGTTTTGGGTAGAGGTGCAGCAGTACTTACTTGAAGTAGTCCAGTGATGGACAATAATTTTGATAACTGTATTAGAGTTTGATTATTTAAAATTCACGTTATTCTATTCAAAAAAAAAATGCTATCTATCAAATATATTTTCATACTTAAAGTTCAGATTCGAGATATATAATTAAAGGAAGGACAAATCATTCAGTGCACTACATCCATTAAGGACGATGGACAATAAATTCTGATAGAGCAGCCAATAAGGCAACTTGCACCATCATAGAGTTGAGTATATATAGCCTTTTTCCCACAAATACAGACAGTTATGTTTATTTACAGCTGGTTAAGTACTACACTATAGTTTTGTTAGAGACTTAGAGTGACTTATGTTTAAACTTAGAAATTGAAAAGAAAAATGTGTCACGTAAACAGAGATAAAAGAATTGTATTGATAAAAATATGTCAAAAGTGAAGATTATTTAATTGAATATGTGATAAATATAGAAAAAGATCATAATCAACTATTGAACTAATCAACACCAGTAAAAAATAAATAAAGATTTGTTTGAACATTCGAGAATCATTACTTTGGTGCGTATAGAAATTTGGATTGTAACCAAGGTATTCGTAGTTAATTGACGATAATTTATAAAATCAAGAGATAATTTATTACTTAAATTTAATTTGCCTCTATTACTATTAACTATAGTTATTTTTCAATACATTTCAAAAGCATTAAATATATTATATTGAAGAGTAAAATACTTTATTTATTTATTTTTTCGTAAAAAGTGTGTCAAAGTAATATTGATCAAGTAAAAATGAACAGGTGAATTACTAATTAACTATAGTTAAGTAAAACATATTGCTCTCGTTTTTGTCATATTTATTGAATTGACATAAATACTGATAAATATTTACCTAATTTTTGTAACATCACAAATTTCCAAGTAACAAATCTTGGTTAAATCAAAGAAGTGAATTACTATTTTTCAGTAATTGTATGTGATGTGTCGGCAAAATTGGTGTTAATGTGTCCCCAAATCTGAGACATAATTAAGCAGCTCTTGGACTTGATTACCAACATTCTCTCAAGAATTTAAACTTAATAGATTTTGTGTTTCAAAAATATTAATAATAATCGCATAATTTCTTGATATAATATCTTATAGTACCTATCTGCAATTATGTATGATAGCATGGACGATAAAGGACCAAGATTTAGTGCTAGAATAGTTGGATGATGCAAACCAACTTCATTAAACAGGTGTAAATGGCGCGGGGCATAGCAGAATATGCAGAAGTAGACACTTAACCTTATATAAAATTAAACAAATAGACACACGTCTTACATCATGCATGTATCATGATATGTTGTGCGTGTGTCTTCTTGTTCAACTTTGTTTAAGTTTGAGTGTCTACTTGTGCACACTCAAAATTGAAGAACATAGATGTCGGCTGAAACCAAGTTAAAAGGCACGTTTACGTATTATATCATTTATAAAAACACAACTAACAAAATCCATATAACAATCCATAGACATAAAAAGGAAATAGTCATAATAACTTATTCAGAAAAGTTCATAAGACTACTAGGCGCAACAAGTAACCAAATAACATGAAACAGCTCTCTGCTACAACCAGCAACAAACAAACAGCAAACCCGATATAATCCCACAAGTGAGGTTTGGAGAGGGTAGAATGTACCTCTACCGTTAACCAGCAACAACAAACAATAGCTGCAATAACAAAAAAAGTACAACACAGTTTTAAACAGAATATGTATGAGCATGTCAACAAGAAAATATATTCAAGGGAACATAAATGAGTGATAAAATAACATCAGTATTTGCTTAAGATTGTACCTGCAATCAGATTGGAAATGAACTAGAGGTTGCAGCCTTAATCTTTCAATGCTAAGAAAAGATTTTAACGTCACATTTGTGGCCATAACCCTCTCTTGTTTCTTTGATAATCCTAGCTGAGTCGGCAACATCTTCACTGCATGATTTTACCTCAATGTATCGCAAACAACTTAGTTCCTGAAAACTATCAGGGATGGCTTCGAGATGTAAACATCCACGCAAAACCAATTTCTCAAGGCGATCGAAGGCTTCCTCAGACACTTCCCATTTTGAGAGTTGGAGATTTTCTAGTTCCAAGAGTTTGAGCTGAGAAAACTCCTGATCTCTCACTTCCCATTCACCCATTTCAAAGGCAACTTGTCGCAGTTTAAGTACCTCAAGGTTGACAAGTTTGGCAATAGTTGCAATTTCCTCAGGTGGCAAAGGAAATTTGCATAATGTCAGTTTCTTGAGATTCTCTGGAAAGTTTAATCTTGAAGGACCTACCTCCGAGATACCAACGAAGACTACTTTTAGCGTTTCAAGTTGAGATAATGAGTCTAATACAGGAAACCGATTTTCATTCTTTCCCCAACGCCCTAAATCAGCAAATACGCATCTTAACTTCCGAAGATTGGGTGTTCTTCTTACCATCCTTTCCATATTGTTCATCCTGGAGATATATATTGAAGAAAACGTTTTCAAATTGTCCAGCTTTAAGGACTTTCCATCACAGGATTCTGGTGCATCACGCGAAGCAAACAAAGCGCCATCACAAATGCTAACATATCTCAACTTACTCAGCTTCCAAAAAGTATCTGGCAACCATACTTGTCCTCCATTTCTTTTGACTATGAACGTTTGAAGATTCCAAAGATTTTCTATAGATGATGGAATAGAATTCTTAGTAGTTTGAACAGCAAGGTACCTTAGCTGATTAAGTTCAGTGGGAAAAGAATCTACAACAACCACCTCTAAGTCTAACACCCTGAGATATTTGAAGTTGCCAAAGATGAAAGAGGCATGTCCCATTGATGAACATGCACTATCACTAAGCTCCCTGAATAAGATAGAACGAGCATGTGAGCTTGATGGCTTCCACTCAGAAAGATCATCCCGATTAGAACAAAAGGATAAACGGCGGTGCATAGGCCTTTTAGAATAAAAACGCGGAGGATTGGAATGACGATCCCTGGAATCAAGAATATAAGTAGGATAAGGAATAAGAGAAAATATCCTAATTAATCAAAACATATAAAGAGGTAATACCTTTTCAGCCACAAAAGGAAATTATCTTCCTTAGCTTTCTCCTTGCAGAAATCGAGCATTAGATCATGCACACGACATGCTTTGATCTTCCCGGTTGAGTTCCTCTTAGTTATCATAATGAGGTTTCTTCCGATAAGATCCTTCAAGTAATCTTCTGCCGTATCCTCCAAACACTTGTCCTCATTGTTTTTTAAGAATGCCTCAGCAATCCATAAGCTTGTTAATTTTGACACTGAAATTTCCCTGTCCTCTAGAAATGCACTGAAATATAAAAAGCATGATTTCAGTTTGTTAGGTAAATCTTCATAACTTAATTTTACTAAATCCTTTGCGCCATCCTGCACTCTTTCCCCAAAACTTAATTCCATCCGCGTCCAGCATCTTTCTGTCTTGTCAATCTTTGTGAGAAGACCAGCCACTAAAACAATGGAAAGTGGCAGCCCATTACACTTGAATGCAATGTTTTGCCCAACTTCTTTTAGATCTTCGGGGCACATTTCTTCCCCAAATACCTTTTTTTGTAATAACAACCAACTCTCTGAATCTTTCATACTACGCAAGTGTATGGGTTCAGTGACACATTTAGCATACGTAGCAACTTCTTCAAGTCTGGTCGTCAGAATTATTCTGCTACCTTTTTTGGCCTCAGGAAAGCATAATCTCAAATCGTCCCATGCTTGTACTGCCCACACATCGTCAATGATTAAGAGGTACCTCTTTGGCAATAGAGTTTTTCTTAGTCTATCAGCTAATATATCAGCACTTCTTTTACTAATATCAGTGAGACCAGAATTAGCAGAACTCAAAATGGAAAACAGCAAGTCTTCACGCGTGTATTCTTGTGAAAAACGACACTCTGCACAGATATCAAAATGAGTACCAATTATGCCATCATTGATGAAACTTCGAGCAAGGGTTGTTTTGCCTGATCCAGCCATACCCACAATGGAAACAACATCCAGTTCTCGTGATCCTCCAACTAGTTGATCTCTTATAGTTTTACAGACATCTGTAAAACCAACCAGTTCTCCGTCGGTAGCTTGGGAGGCACTTGTCATAGTTTTTCCCTTGGGTTTGGTCAACTCAGTCTTAATGAGCTCAATCTCCCTTATGATTTCCAAGAGCCACGTCCTAAGAAAAGTAATAGGTACATCACTAATTGCAAAAGAATCAAGTATGTACTCGACCTCATAAGCCTTATCAATGACTCTTCCAACAAGATTTTGGAGTTCGTGATGCTTATTATTGCCTTGTTCTGCTACACGCATGATGAAAGGCTCGAAAAAGTTAAGCTCCTCATGGACTACCTCGATTTGATCCTTCACAGAAGCAAGTGAAGCAGAATGACCAGACAGGAACTCTTTCAAGCTAATAAGAAGGCAATTGGAAAAACCCAATTTATCATTCTTAGGCAAATGAGATGTTACCCACTCTCGGATCTTGTGGCAAATCTCTGTTTTGACTGACTGAATAATGCCATCGAGAAGAAGCAATTTTTGGTCCCAATTACCCTGCGAGTAGACAGTAAGTCCAGCATGAATGACCAGCGTCACTAGTCGCTTGAAGAAATGGATCCTCATCTCATCCTGAATGTCGTTAATCAATGGTAACTCTTTGAACAAAATTCTCAAACGGTTGATCTGTTCAGGAAAAGTATACTTTTGATCTGTAGTCCATGAATCCGCTCCTAAATGCATGTGTACGTGCAGAAGAAAATCCATGAATTCATCCGCAGCTTTATCGAGGTACCAGTTGACATGAGTGCTGTTGAATGATGATAACTTTAAAACATATTTCAGGAGCTCGTCACCGGGGACAATCTGGCTACACATCAAGGTATTCTCCATCATATGAGAAAATCTGTCGTAACAAGGCAAGTATAAGAAAATTGCTGCACGGGTAGTCACAAATCTAAAATGAAGCCAGAAAGTTTGCCAGCAGTTAATTTGTATTGTTGAAATGCATATTTTTCCCAGAAAGAAGATAAACTTCTTCAGTGCTCTCAACTCCTTTACGAACGATTCCACTTGAGAATGTACATCAGGCAGCTTGACAAGGCGAACAATCAGCAGGTCCTTAAAATTCTGTACAACATTGTCTATGTATTCCAGCATATCTATGTGGTTCAGAGGCGTAGTAACAGGAAGTAGACTTTCTTCTGAATCCAAATAATTTTTTGGGATAAAGAATTTGCAATGCTCTATCGATCCTAGCACGTAAGAGGGATCAGCATCAAAGTTAGAGCGATACAGATCTTCTGCAAATACCAGGAGACTTCTAATCCGCATTTGAAGGGATCTACTCCACTCACAATGCCTCAAGAGGAGAAATCTACCCAGAAACCATAGCTCTGTCTTAATCAACTTGATTTCCTTCTTTTTGTCATCCGTCAAGTGATACTCACTTATCCTTTGCAGAATGCTTACCGGATCAGGATCAGGATCAGGGTAAGGATCCTCTTCATCCGACATACTTCTGAATTTGCAAATAATTGAAGAGATTAGTGTATTGTGTTAGCATGATGGACAGCTAAATGATTGTATATATTAATGTAATTATATAGTGATATAAATTATCATGATCATATATATTTGTTGTAGAATCAAAGGAATAAATATTGTGAAAGAATAGCTGATTTGGAGGGATAGCAAGGTAGATTTAGAGGGATTGAATAGCAGATTTGTAGAGATAGAATAGCTGATCTTTAGGGATAGGAATGGCGGATCTTTAGGGATGTGTAATCTTTATTTTCTCTATATAAAGGAAAGACTCTCACTTTGAGAGACATTCAGCAGAAAATTGAC
>NW_006239245.1:356310-366298 GCF_000226075.1 Solanum tuberosum | reverse complement strand
AATTTTTATACTTCCCAGTCATTTTCATTTAGTTCTTACTGTTAGCATGATAGATAACTAAATGATTGTATATATTAATGTAATTATATAGTGATATAAATTATCATGATCATATATATTTGTTGTAGAATCAAAGGAATAAATATTGTGAAAGAATAGCTGATTTGGAGGGATAGCAAGGTAGATTTAGAGGGATTGAATAGCAGATTTGTAGAGATAGAATAGCTGATCTTTAGGGATAGGAATGGCGGATCTTTAGGGATGTGTAATCTTTATTTCCTCTATATAATGGAAAGACTCTCACTTTGAGAGGTATTAAGAAGAAAATTGACATGGTATTAGAGCCTTCTCTTGGCTGTCTTGTTTCATAGAGTCATCTGTGGTTCCTTCTAAAAAAATTTTGAAAATCTTGGTTTTGGTTTTTGGTTGACTGTTCATCGACAATCAGTCCTACCACCTGGGAATTTTGTTCTTTCGTCATTCTAGTTGCTTTCTTGAGACTTTGTAGGTTTCATAGCTATTCAAAAGCATGAATTCACATCACTTTGAATCCTTCAGTGTTCGTTTTACTGGAAAAAAATATTCTTCTTAGGAGTTTCAGTTTCAATTGTTTGTCACCGGCAAAGAACTATGGGGCCATATAGATGGAAGCGATCATATTCCTACTGATGCAACAAAGCTAGGTGAATGGAAGATTAAAGATGCTCGGGTGATGACATGGATTCTAGGGTCAATTGACCCTCTTATTGTTCTTAATCTCATGCCATACAAGACAGCTAAGGCCATATGGGATTACTTACAAAAGGTTTACAACCAAGATAATAGCGCAAGACCCTTTCAGTTAGAGTATGAAATTGCTAATTACTCTCAAGGAGGTCTTTCTGTTCAGGATTATTTTTCTGGATTTCAGAATTTATGGGTTGAATTTACAGATATTGTCTAAATACCTACTGAATCTCTATCAGTGATTCAGGCAGTTCATGAGCAAAGCAAGCGAGACCAATTTTTGATGAAATTACTCTCCGATTTTGAGAGTGTTCGCTATAACTTGATGAATTGTGACCCGTCTCCTTCTTTGGATGTTTGCTTTAGGGAATTACTTCGTGAAGAGCAACGTCTTGTCACACAAAATGCTTTCAAGAAAGAAAATGATGTCACTGTTGCATTTGCTGCTCAAGGTAAAGGAAAAGGACAGGGATATGAGTAGAACTCAATGCTACAGTTGCAAGGAATATGGTCATATGGCTAGCAATTGTAGCAAGAAGTTCTGTAATTATTGTAAACAACAAGGACACATTATCAAAGAGTGTCCCACGTGCCTTCAAAATCGTAGGATCAATGCTTTTCAAACTGGGATAAATGGTTCCACTAATGATAACTCATCTTCAGGACAAGTTCTTACTCCTGAAATGGTACAACAAATGATCGTGTCAGCCTTTTCAACATTGGAATTACAAGGTAATGATGTTACATCTAATTTTTGGATTGTTGATTTAGGTGCTTCCAATCACATGACCAACTCAACGAGCATCCTAAAAAATGTTCGTAAGTATCAAGGTCCATCACAAATACAGATTGCCAATGGTAGTAATTTACCCATTACCAAGGTTAGGGACATTACTCAAACTAACAAGAATGTTTTTGTTTCACCAAAGCTCTCAACTAGTCTTATTTCAGTTGGACAATTGGTAGATAACAATTATGATGTGAATTTTTCTTGTAATGGTTGTCTTGTGCAGGATCAGGTGTCGGGGACGATAATCGCGAAGGGGCCTAAAGTTGGACGATTGTTTCCTATACACTTTTTCATTCCTCTTGTTCTATCTCTTGCTTGTACTTCTACAGCTAGTAAGACTGAGGTTTGGCATAAGCGTCTAGGACATCCAAATTCTGTTGTGTTGTCTCATTTATCAAATTCTGGTTTATTGGGAAATAAAAATCAATTTTCAATTGCTTCCATTGATTGTTCTACTTGTAAATTAGGCAAAAGTAAAACTCTTCCTTTTCCTAATTTTGGTAGTCGTGCTACAAAGTGTTTTGATGTCATTCATAGTGATGTTTGGGGCATTTCACCAATTATTTCTCATGCTCATTTCAAATACTTTGTGACATTCATAGATGATTATAGTCGGTTTACATGGGTGTATTTTCTTCGATCCAAATCTGAGGTATTTTCCATGTTCAAGACATTTTTGGCTTACATTGAGACTCAATTTTCTACATGCATCAAATTATTAAGATCTAATTATGGTGGAGATTATATGTCTTATGAATTCAAAAATTTCTTGCTTGACAAAGGAATTGTCTCACAACACTCTTGCCCATATACACCACAACAAAATGGAGTTGCTGAATGAAAAATCGTCATCTTTTAGATGTCACTCATACTTTATTGATTGAGTCCTCTGTACCAGCTAAATACTGGGTGGAAGCTTTGTCTATTGCTGTCTATTTAATTAATAGATTGCTATCTAAAGTGCTAAATTTTAAGTCTTCATATTTTCATCTTTATCACCAAAATCCTAACTATAGTGATTTTCATACATTTGATTGTGTTTGTTTTGTGCATTTGCCTCCTTCGCAGCGCAATAAACTTTTTGTACAGTCTACTAAATGTGCTTTTATGGGTTATAGCACTTCACAAAAAGGTTTTATTTGCTATGATCCATGTTCTTACAAATTTCGTATTTCTAGATATGTTGTTTTCTTTGAGAATCAATATTTCTTCCCTACGATTGTAGATCCATCTTATGTTTCTCCTCTTCTTCCTACTTTTGAGGATTTATCATCTTCTTTTAAGAGGTTCAAACCTGGATTTGTGAATGAACGACGTCGGTCAACTTTATCCTATCCCAAAACTGATTCGCCACCTGAAACTGTACCACAACTAGAATTTGAGAATTCTTCAAGATCTGGTCCTCTTGAACCTACTCAGTGATCTACCAGAGTATCTCGTACTCCCAATTGGTATGGCTTTTCCTTTACTTTATCCAACATATCTATTCCATCTTACGATTGGTTGTTCTTAGTAACAAACAAGAGTATTGGGTGGACTATGAGGAGACTTTTGCACCCGTAGCCAAAATGACTACGGTACGAACTATTATTGCCATTGCTGCTTCACAAAACTGGTCTCTTTATCAAATGGATGTCAAAAATGCTTTTCTCCATGGTGATCTTAAAGAAGATATTTATATGAAACCTCCACCTGGTTTATTCTCATTGCCTACATCAGATGTATGCAAGTTGAAGCGGTCTTTGTATGGATTAAAACAAGCTCCAAGAGTTTGGTTTGATAAGTTTCTATCTACTTTGCTACAATTTTCTTTTGAGCAGAGCAAATATGACTCATTTTTGTTTCTTCGAAAAACATCTACAGGTTGTGTTCTTCTTTTGGTGTATGTAAATGACATTATTATCACAGGAACTGATTCTTCACTAATCACTAGCCTCCAACAGCAGCTTTAAAATTCTTTTCATATGAAAGATCTTGGTACTCTTACTTATTTTTTGGGTTTGGAAGTTCATAATGTTGCTTCATGTGTGTTTCTAAACCAACACAAATATACTCAGGATCTGATTTCTTTGGCTGGTCTTCAAGATTCATCCTCCATAGATACTCCATTGGAATTGAATGTGAAGTATCGTCATGAGGAAGGCGATCTTCTTCCTGGTCCAACTATATTTTGACAATTAGTTAGGAGTCTAAATTACCTTACTACTACTCTGCCCGATATCTCTTTTGCAGTTCAACAAGTTAGTCAATTTATGCAAGCTCCCCGTCATCTCCATTTGGTGGTTGTTTGTCACATCATTCGGTATCTTCTAGGAACATCTACTCGTGGATTGTTCTTTCTAAGTGGTTCTCCTATTCGTCTTAATGCTTTTAGTGATTCTGATTGAGCGGGATGTCCTGATACTCGTCGTTCAGTCTCTGGTTGGTGCATGTTTCTTGGAGAGTCATTGATATCTTGGAAGAGTAAAAGCAAGATCGTGTGTCAAAATTTTCAACAGAGGCTGAATATCGATCCATGTCTCCTGCTTGCTCTGAGGTTGTATGGCTTCGTGGATTATTTGCTGAGATTGGATTTCCTCAATCTCATCCTACTCCTCTCCACGCTGACAATACAAGTGCTATTCAGATTGCTACAAATCCAGTTTTCATGAGAGGACCAAACACATTGAAGTGGATTGTCATTATATAAGAGAAGTTGTAGATAAATGAGTCATTACTCTTCCACATGTGTCCAGCGATCTTCAAATCGCTGATGCGTTTACAAAATTCATGGCACGACAACGTCATCAGTTTCTAGTTGGCAAATTGATGCTTCATGATCATATACATTTGTTGTAGAATCAAAGGAATAAATATTGTGATAGAATAGCTGATTTGGAGGGATAGCAAGGCAGATTTAGAGGGATTGAATAGCAGATTTGTAGAGATAGAATAGCTGATCTTTAGGAATGTGTAATCTTTATTTTCTCTATATAATGGAAAGACTCTCACTTTGAGAGGTATTAAGCAGAAAATTGACATATTGAACTTCCAAAATGAACGATTCTTTTAAAAATTTAAACATGTTCATAGCTCACAGAAACAATTTCGAATTAGTATCATATTTGAAAAGTTATCAAATAGTAGTCAATAAACAACAGACTTCCATCTTAATCAAGCAAGTATCAACCCTCGGAGCAACGCACAAACATGCATATTATAAGTAGTAATTTTCTGAAACCAACTTTATCACACAACATATATATATGGATGCCAACAATAGCTACATCAGATAGTAATATTTTACATTGAAGAATAAGAAAGTAAGCGATTACTAACTACTACTTACTGCTAATGGGATGGGAGGGGATGAGTCTAGTTAGCTTGTCATTGCCTCTCCCACGTATCATTTCACTACTTACTATGTACTCTAAAAAATTTCATTCCATTCTTTCATATCCAAGATCATGTCCAGCAAACTAGAGTTAAATACGTGATATCTAATCACCTCTCTCCCGTTCTTCTTCGATCTATTTCCTCCCTGTTATAGTCAACCACCCATACCTTCTTACTAGTGCATCCGCGCACCTCTTGTTCATAAATTCTGAATCATTTTAATCCAACCTTTCTCGTCTTGTCTACTACCGGGATCACTCTCATCTTATCTCGTATAACTTTGTTTCTAATTGTATTTCTCTTGGTATGTCTACACATTCATCTTAGCATCCTTATCTCACTCTTCTTCTAGACACAAATAATTTTAATTGACCAACATTCTATCTCAATCTAATCACTATTTTATAAAATTTATCCTTAGATCTTGACAACACATTTTTATCACACAATTGTTCAAAGCTCGTCAGTTGACTTTTCAAATATTAGCATTTGAACTTTGAAGATGCTCTTTGAAATTTAAACATGGAGAAACAAAGTCAATAATATGCTCTTAAGTAAATGTATATAAACACAAAAAAAAAAAAAAAAATTGTTCATCAAATCGTAAAGAATAACAGAATTGTTCTAACATTAGGATAAAACAAATATATCATTTGGAAATTAAACTTAATAATGAGTAAGCAAAACAATAATATTGACATGATAATGAAAAAAATCATTGCTAAAATAGTTCTCACCTGGATATGACTATTACCAATTAATTAAACTTAGCTAGCTTCGATGTATATTTGGTGAAATGAAAATATTGAAAGATTGAAGAAAGTATTATCACAGATCTAGCCACATTAATTTATGGCAATCATTCATTATTTTTAGATAAAAAAAAAAAAAAAAAATCATTCATTACAGTGTCCTTTTTTAATTCATTTCTGAGTCGTATTTTTTTAATTATATATATTCACAAGTCCTTTTCATTCATTATTTTTAAATAAAAAAAAAAAAAAAAATCATTCATTACAGTGTCCTTTTTTAATTCATTTCTGAGTCGTATTTTTTTAATTATATATATTCACAAGTCCTTTTTTATTTAATTAGGAGTATATAAGCAGCTAGATCCAACGACTTTCATATAAAATTTGTGGCACTTAATTTAAGAAAGTAATTTTAAATTAAAAATATGTAAAATATATTAAAATATAGCTTGTGATCTTAGATACGTATTATAGAATGTCAAAATTAAGTCTATGTAAATTAGGGGGGGGAATAAAAAAATTTTGAAAAATAAAATAAGTCAAATAAATTAAAATAGAGATTAAAAAAAAATTAATTTTTTTTTCAATAAGCTAACAACCAGCTGTATTATTATTGTTAATAAAAACAATTCTTTGAAATCGAATTCAGTGAGTTTAATCAGTCATAACAATTCTTTGAAATTGAATTCTCTTTAGACTATATAGTATAATATAAAATAAAATAAATGCATACGATTGAAATTTTAGTCAAATTTAATATGTGTTTTTGTTATATATGACTAAGCGTAAGCATATATAAAAATATTTCTAATGCAGAAGATTAAAGATTTAGCCAATTTTAACATGTGTTTAACCTAACCGAAAAAGTAAAAAGAAGTTAAATGGGTTTGTTAGATTTATTATTATTTTGACAATTAATGTTTGGAGTGTGTTCTTTATGATATATTGAATTTAGGCATAATTTATAAAATATGTATTTGGTCTCATTTCACATTTATGCCCTCCAACTTTGTGTGTGCATAAGTTGACACTTAAATTTGTATAAAGTTGAACATATAGATACACATATCCTACGTGTCATCCTACATGTCAATTTATGTCTACATAGTGTCCTACATGTATTATGTCACATAGGACTCGTGTATCTACTTATTCAACTTTGTACAAGTTTACGTGTCTGATTGTGCACAACCAAAGTTGGAGGACATAAATTTGAAATGAGACCAAGTTAAAAGACACATTTGTCCATTATGCCTTGAATTTATGTTTTAAATTTTGGCTTATTTAGAGTAGATTTGGGTGTTGAATTGTTGAAATTCAGATAACAAAAAAACACTTTTTTACAAAACAGCTGACACACATGACAACGATTTAAGGTAATTTTCATATGCACTTTAAATTCAAATTTTCAACTTCACTCACATATAACTTGTTTTGTCTTGTATGTTACGAAAATGTAAATGTTTGCCTTGCAAGTTCTTTTTTTGTTTATTTTCGATGTCAAGAACATGTTCGTTAACTCTTTTTTTACCACAGTATCAAAAGGACAAAAATTAAAGACCATCCAAAATAAAAATATTTGTGTGAATAACCCAAAATATTGAAGCAACAAACATTTTGTGGGCCCCCAAGAAGAAGGCCCATGTGAAAAGAAAGGAAAAAAAGCAATAATCAGCCCATATGAATTGTTATAGCACAGCTTATATTTTCTGTTTTTTTATTGGGAGCCACTTATAGATCCCACTTGCTTCCAATATGGTCCAATTTCAATAGTCTAAAAAGAAAATTTTGAAACAAACAAAGAAGAGGACACAAAACATATTCATAAAAACTATACTCCAAAATTTTAGTGTATTTATTCACATTATATTTAAAGAGATATTTTAGATGACACCACAACACAATAGTGCTCACAACATGATAATTGCAGGGATAGTTTCAAATATATACGATAAAGTAATTAGTTTATAGTAAATACAGTTACGTTTTTATTTATATAACAGATAATCAAAAGTCATAGAAAAAATATGTTCATTATATACTAATTATACAATATGATACACTCAAAAAATTGAATATAGCTTATCTATACATGAGTACTATATATTATGATACACTTAAAAAACTGAATATAGTTTACATATACATAAAGCTATATCGACCGACTATACATAAAGTAAGTATACGTTGACTATTCAATTCCAGCCAACTCAAAATCTCCTTTAAACACTCCAAAATTCTAAATATGAAATTTGTCCAATATTTTATATCTTTTTATATAAAATTTGCTCGAAATAATTTACGTTTGCGGTACATTAATTTTTATTTTTATTTTTAAAAGGAAAAAGTAACATAGAGTCAATTTATTTTTACTAGTTTTCACAATTGTGAAACTTTATTACATATTTGAATAAAATTTATAACTCATATGAAATCATATTCCTAATGGACCTAAGGCATCTAGGCAGGTGGAATTTCTTTTTAGTGTGGCAAGAATTATTTTGAGGGTTATTCGTTTTAAAATTATATGTTATATGTTTCCGATACACAATATTATCAAAAAATGAATTGTAAAATCGAAAAAGACACGATAGTATACTTTTTTTATTTCTTCGAAGTTTTTATGTACTTCCGTTATGGAGGGTCCGATTCCAACAGGAGTGAGGTAGGGTCATGCCATAATACTTTTTTTCTTCGAAGTTTCTATGTACTTCCATTATGGAGTGTCCGATCCCAATAGGAGCGGTGCAGGGCCATGACAGAATACTTTTTTTTTCTTTGAAGTTTCTATGTACTTCCATTATGAAGGGTCTGATCCCAATAGGAGCGGGGTAGGGCCATGGCAGAATACTTTTTTTTCTTCGAAGTTTCTATGTACTTTTGTTAGGGAGGGTCCGATCCTAATAGGAGCGGGGCAGGGCCATGACAAAATACTTTTTTTTCTTCGAAGTTTCTATGTACTTCCATTATGGAAGGTCCAATCCCAATAGGAGCGGCCAGCGGGGCAGGACCATGGCGTAATACTTTTTTCTTCGAAGTTTCTACTTCCGTTATGGAGGGTCCAATTCCAATAGGAGTGGAGCAGGGCCATGACAGGGAGGCCGGATCCACATGAACCAATTGATTGTTGAAGATCACTCCTTCATCTTAGTTTTTAAGATATTTTTTTTTATAATAATAATTAAAAGAACCTTATAATTACGAATTCGTAATTTTAAAAACTTCAATTACTGAAATGCCACATTAAAGGAATACCTCAATGCACTAAAATCTCATAAATCATCAAACCATAAGGATTTTACTAAGCTCTATTGTACGCAGACTTAAAATACATAAGTAGGAATTTGTTTCCACGTCTCGAATTCGTGGAAAATTGAACTTATTGCAAAATAAATATTAACTTCGCCAAAAACTAATTTCTTTTTTTACACGAGTAAAAAGAACTTCACATTAAGCTCTTCAAAAACCGGAAATAATTCCTCCAAAACTATTTTTTTTTTTAAAAAAACTCGTGAAATTCATCACTCATCATCACCAAAACACTGATTGTATAAGTCGTTCCGTTTAGTACGAGATCTCTTCACACCTCGTGATACTTACACCTCTCATTTATCGAAGTTCTGACTGCATCATCATCATCATCATGGTCAGCCATGTAAATTTCACCTTAACGAGAACCAATCAATCACATCCCATACAACGCGCCGTCGCGTGATCTCCACGCGCTCATCGGAAACCATCAATAACGACGACCGGCAAATCGGACAATTAAAATTAAACGTATCTAACCATCCATCGAAACACACCTTATGAAAAACATGCTTACAATCCAATTTCCTCACATTTTCACCATCACCCAACCGGTTCAAGCAAACAACGCAGCTCGAACCAGAAGCTTCGTCTCCTTGATCATCAAATGTATACGAGAACATCCGATTCAAATTGAGCTGTTCAGCGAGCATAACAACTCCGGCTAAACCTGAACCAACGGCATCGTAAAGCGTATTTTCTTCGATTTGAATCGGATTCATTGAAACACCGACGAACTGGAGAAAAGCGAAGATGATTGAACGGAGATTAGCGATGCAATTAGCGAGAAGAGTTACGAGCAAAATAGGAATAGATTCAGTAGAAACATCAGTTAATTGATTTTGTAATCCCATTTCTTCCAATGATTTTTATGTTTAATGGGTTTTTGAAGCTTGAGGGGGTAGGGGGTCTAGGGGGTG
The DNA here is from genome assembly GCF_000226075.1 of Solanum tuberosum. Taxonomy (NCBI): domain Eukaryota; kingdom Viridiplantae; phylum Streptophyta; class Magnoliopsida; order Solanales; family Solanaceae; genus Solanum; species Solanum tuberosum. Next base: position 356,426 of record NW_006239245.1, on the reverse strand, counting down.
GGCAATACGTGGGAAGGAAAAGAGATGGACACACAATTAGTTTTCAGTGTCATAGCGTATTTTTGCAATTTTCAACTTTACGTCACCGCCACCATCCTTAATCGGCGGTTTCCGAT
>NW_006239245.1:348924-356217 GCF_000226075.1 Solanum tuberosum | reverse complement strand
GGTTTCAGATTTGAGCTTTGGGCATGGAGAAAATTATGTTGGGAGCGTCACTTTCAAATGAACCTTACAGTGCAAGATGTGAATTTAATCGAAACTCTAATATGGATTCCGAACTCCGACATCGAGTGGAAAACCATAAAATAATTATATTGAAAATTATATTAAGAGATATAAGTATCTTAGGATGGTAATTTGTAACTAAATGGATGGATGTTCGGAAACCAATAGATCAAATATCAAGATACAATCATATAGAATAAGGGTAAGATAATTGTTATTGAAAAATTCACAATTTTTTTTTTTAGTTGTTATGTAATAGACGCAAATATGAATAAATGAGAGTCTTCATAGAATAAATTTTGCGAATAGTATTTACTAAGGTTTAGCAATAAATAGTGTCTTATTCCTTCATCGAATTTCTATTCATTTACCAACAATACTTTATTACTTTGTGTTATCAAGCTCTTAAAATATGTGATTCATTATTTTGAACAAACATTCAAGAAAGATCAAATGACATTATCAACTATTAATAATGGATCTTTAAGTCACATTAATAGAAGAAGTTACACTAACAAAATCAAGTGTTTTGATTATTTCAATCCACAAATTTTTGAGTCATATTTATGAATCTAACTATATAATTTAAGGGTAAATAATAATAATAATATTATGCTTTTTGCTTTCGAAATACATTTTCTAAACTTTAATAGCATGATATCTATTGAGTAAAAAATCCAAAGGTATATTTAGTCTTGCATCCGAAGGAAGCAATAGCTTGCTAGGATAAAATTAACAAAAGATTGTGGTGCAGTTTATGAAGTTGCTTCTATGTTAATCGAAAGTCTTGAATTCTAGTTTTGTACATGAAAAAAATCTCGATAAAAATATTTTTTAAATAATATTTTACGAGATATGAATCTAGATTAGTAAAGTCTTTCTATTAGACGGAAAGGGAAAAAAAAAACATAGCTAGTGGGAGCGTAACGCATGAGGGGTGGGGAGGGGGGGAGGGGGAGCAAGCACAAGTGGGTTGGTTTGAGGATTAGTAGTAGTATTTTTATGAAGAAAGAAAGGGGGTGGCCAAAATAGTTGGAGAATTTCACTAGTATAATCAAAGTGACATGTGGGGGGTGGGTCGCATTTTGGGGGGATAAACATGAGCTTATAACTTTGTCCACTTTATAATGTTGAACATTTTTTTTTCTTTTATTCCCTTTTTAACACCGTTAGAGTCGGGTCAGAGCAGTAAATACTTATTCGTTCTTAGTTAATAAATTTGAAATGAAGTTATTTTTGTTAGAAAACGTTCTGTACTTTAAGTTGGATTTTTCAAGCATGAATTCAGATGGCAATATAAATCAAATAAAAATCATCATCAACAACAACAATATACGAGTGAAATCCCACTCAGTGGAGTTTGGGGAAGGAAGAATGTACACCGACTTGACTATTATTATTTCGTAAAAATAAAAAAGTTATTTACAAAAGCCTAAATATCTAATAAAAAAAATGTTGATAAAAGGAATGAGGTAAATGAAAAAAGTGTGATGTAGGGAAGTTGCTTTAAAATATATTCAATCTTTAAAAGTAGTGCAATTTAGCCTATAATTATATATATTTAACATCAAATAGAGAGATTTAATCTCAAAAATCCCTCACCATGCATATATCAAATGTAAAACTTAGCTAAATTGAAGAATTGGTGGCTTAGAATTGAAGTTCATATTGTTAAGCTTACATTAGGTCCACTACTTATCATGAATATTCTATTTAATTTTTTATTTCATTATCATCATTATATAGAAAAAGTGAAGAGGTAAGTGGATCAAGGACACTTTTGTCAATGCACACACCATCAAACATTTTCATTAATTAAAAAAGGACAATCTTAGTGTAGATTACAATTAAATACTTTTACAACTTGACTATTTTACCCTTCTTCATTCAAAGCTACAACGATGAATGTTATGCCACAAGTTCTCTCAAGCTTATTCTAACCTTGTCTTTGTTTTCACTTTTGCTTTTCTATGCTTTCTTATGCCCACATGTTTTCCCTTCCTATTTTCATAATTTTGTTTTGGTGGGTCGCGGGTTGAATTTAATTATATTTCATTTAATGGAATGTATTGGAAGAAATAATATATATGAATTAGCTTTGTCTATCAGTAATATTTCAATATTACATGAGTTATACATTTTATTGTGTATTAAGGAGCGTATTACAAATAAATGAAAATCTATAGTTATTACTTATTAGTAATGTAAGGAGATTTTAATGCATGCGTTAGCATATGGTTAATGTCCCGATTATCCCTCAAAATCCTTTTTACATATTCTATTGACTCAATTTATTTTTTTGGTTTCTCTCTTGGTGTTTCATACCTGCATTAAAGTTCAATTATTTCGGATTCGTGTCGCGTAGAGCCTCATTCGTGAGAAAACATTTTTTGTGAAGGATTTATTATAACCAAGACTTGAACATGAGACTTTTAATTTTTTTAAAAAGCACAATACGCCGCACCATGTTCGTTGATAGTTTTTTCTTTATTTTCTTGTTTGTTTGTTTTTTTTTTTTGCAAAAGCTGCGAGAAGCTAACAACCAATTTCTTTAAAGCACCTTGGTTTCAACTATAAATCGAGAACATGTCACAAATTTGTTTTTCTTTCCGAATAATATTTTTACATATTTTATTTGAAAAAGTATTTAATTATGAAAAATATCAAATTCAACATGAAATATATTTCAAATAAATTACTAACTTATTTTAACTTACTTTTCAATTTAAAACTATACAAAATAAATTCAAATAATGTCCTAAGAAGAAAGAACATACTATTCTTTGTTTCAATTTATTTTCCTTTTAAGTCCGTCCAAAAAATGTCTTTTTTTGTTTGAGTAATTCTTAAATTTTAACTTTTTATATAATAATATTGTTAAGATCACAAAATAAAGAATATTTCAATACATTATAGATATTTTTTACTTTAAAGTCATAAAACTAAAAAAAAAATCTTACTTTCTTATACTACGTGTTAATTTTACGTCAGATAAATAAATTAAGACAGAATAAAATGAGTAGTACTTTATTAATGCCTCATCAAAACACATTGCCAACGTTCGTCCTGTATACTGACAATTCAAACGAAACAAAAAGAAAAGAAAATATCTTAAGAGGAAACCTATATATATTATTCGATATTTGTATTGAAATTTAATTAAATATAATTTATATTTGGATTTTTTTTATATTAATGATGAAAATATATTTTTTAACAAAGACGATTTTATATTTGAAGACTTAAATTTAATATCTCTAATTAAAATTAAAATATTTATCACTTCGCCTTGATAGAGAGGAAACCTTGCACAAGAGGGAAGAGGCAAACCGACGTAAATCGCAGAAAAAAAAATATTATGTCAGTCATGATCTATTGTATTTGTTCCATTAGTGGACATTTATTAGATTTTGTAACAAAGAAAATCTATTACTTATTTATGATAGGGTACACATATATAGAGATAGATATACATAAAAACAAAAATTATACCAACAATGTAATAGAAAAGTATAGTTTATAATTTCTTCAACTTGCATTTTTTTCTGATCCATCGAGAAAAAAAGTTATTTTTTAAAATAAAAAGTAGGAGGTAATATTAATTTTGGGTCTAACTCAACCCTTAAAATTAGCTTACGAGGGTAAGATTGTCAAGTTCTTAAAAAAAGACGAGGGACTATTTATCTCATTAACCATCCGTGTAAGGTTTTTTCAATTTATATATTTACTAATAAAAATATAATTCTAATTAATTACTAAAATACTTTTTAGTTTTACTTATGAATTTGAACACATACATTTTAAAATTTATTAAACTATTTATGCTAGAAATGCCTATTACCTTAAACCTTAAGTAGCTCACGAAAGAAAGCGTGAAAGTAAGCATAAATTTTTCCATTATTTATAAAAGTGGTACACGCACATAAAAAAATGAGTAATTGAATGATAACTTATTCTGTTTTGTTCCTTCCTCAACAAGATTGAGAGGTTTCCTGATGTAAACTCCTTAGGTACGATTTTCAGAGTTTACGTGAATATCTTATCTTCGTAGAAAGCTGCCAACTTAAGATATTTCCTAATTCAAGTGTGAACTATAGTTTTGTATGATAAAACTAATATGTTTATCAAACATCTGACTTACTTCTGCTTAGACGAAAATACGAACAAAGAAAATGGACGATAAAAATTCTTTTAAGTCATCTCAATGATGTTTAACAGCCACGCGTTTCTTCTAATCAGTTTAGCGACTGGAGTTAATATATACTCCATTTGACATTACTTTGAAAAAGACCAAATATTTTATAATAAGAATTAATTAGAGACTAACTATTAAACTAATTATAATTAAAACGCGTTGGGCGGTGGATGATTAGGCCCTTATGAAAGCGACCATCTGACTGAAAATAAGATTTGCCGCGATCTTCGAATGCAACTTGCAAATTAATACTCATAAATCAATAATTATCTTAATTTGATTTTTTTAAAAAAGAATTAATCATTAACTCCCCCAATATAATATTTTAGTCCGTCTTAAAAATTGAGTAAATTTTGGAAATAGCAAACATAAAAATCATATTAGCGCTTTATAGCTATAGTTTTGTTATTTGCGCTCCATACCAAACATAGTTTGTCATGGATCGTTTGATTTGTATAAAATTGCAGCTTTGTGTTTATCAAAATTGTGTTTGTATATGTATACGTTCTTTGTGTTAGGCTAGAGTGGCGAGCGAGGTTAGGAGAGAGAGGAGAGAGACGAGCGAGAGAGGGCAGAGAGTGGAGAGAGGTGAATTGTATATGTATATCGGTTGGATAATTGTATATATGTAACTATTATGTATATGTATCAATGATTGTGTTTGTATATGTTATTTCTTGTATTCAGATTAGCAAACTTGAAATAATAAAAGATGAAAAGGAAAAGAAAAGAACTATCTGAATCCACAGAACCCACTGTGTGTCCTTAAGAAATTTAATCTCCTCAAGTACCCGAGTTTGTAGATTAATTCATCTCAAGATAAAACAGATTAACCATTAAAAAAGTAGCGGTACCTCAAACTTCAATAATTTCAACGAACTCAAAAAAGACAGCAACGAGATCACACACACAGACACAATCAATCGATTTTGTTTTGTAAGAAATGTATGCAAAAGAAGGGAATAATGAAATGCAGAAAATGAGAGAAAGCCTCTCTATTTATAGCAAACAAAGGATAAAGGTCACAATTCTTTGGAAAAAAGACAACCTTTCAAAAAGGTCACAACCTTTTGGAAAAGGCACAACCTTTCAAACTGTCACAACCCTTTAGAAAACGCTAAACCTTTCATAAATGTCACAACCCTTTGGCAAAGTCACAACCCTTCAGGAGAGTCACAACCCTTCATTTCCTATTCACACCTTTAAAACCCAATAGTATGTCTGCATAAAATTTGAATTTGTATACAATTGAATCTAGTTAAAATATTTGTATTTGTATATCAAATCTCTCTCTCTCTTGATTTATACAAACACAAATTGTGCATTGTATTTGTATAATTTATGTTTGTATAAAGTGAGGGAGAAAGGCAAAAGAGAATTGGGCAGGGGAAGATTTGTAATAGTATAATTATAAGTGTATAGGACGGAGATATATGTATTTGTATTTGTATATACAATATCTCTCGCTTTATACAAACACAAACACAAACACAATTTATACATTTGTGTTTGTATAAAAGTGAGAGACACGAAGAAGAGAATTGAGAGTGGTGAGCGAGATTCAGGAGGCAGAAGCGAGAATGACAATGTGTTTGCTACGAATTGAAATAAATGAAATTGTAGCTATATCATTTATTTTGAATTAATAGTTTGCTATAATGCACAATTTTTCCTAAAAAGAAGGTATTATAATTTTTTGCTTAGAAATAATTTTTAAGTTAAACTTCTTCTTTTACATTTTAATGACATCTACCTTTGAAAATTTAAAATTTATAATCTACCAAGATTTCAAGTTAATATATATAATTATATATATAATAATAGTTGAATTTACAGTCATATACTTAGTTATCTTTACGTTTTCTTAAATTGATTTAGTAAAGCAACGAATATTTTTATATTTTCAGATCGAGTAACAAGTTAAAATAGAAAATAATAAGGATTCTAGTCTCCAATTCTGAAGTAGAAAATAAGAAATTAAGATGAATGCAAGAATTATTAACGTAAAAAAGAATTTTAGTTTTAGATCCCACAAAATTCAATTGTGTTTCATTAAGAAATTTAATCCTCTCATTGTTGTTCAAAATTTCGGATTAATTTTTCATTGAATAGAACGGAATAAACTATTATGTAATAGTAATATTTTTAAATTACAGAATTTTGGCAAACTCAACAAACGAACCAAATCATATTTGACACTAACATAATTTTGATGAACTCAACAAACAAATCAAATCATATTTAACACTTGTTTTTGTTCAAACAGTAATACGGAAGACTATCAAATAATGTAGGGATAAAGGTTTGAAAAATACCCCAACTTTGGTCGGATTTGTTGTTGCGATACTAAACTTTCATGAGGGCCTATTACCTCCCTAGACTATTTAATACCATATTTTTTACCCCCTAAACTATTTAATAGTGTATTTTAAAGGTATATATGTGCTCACGTGGACACATTACTATTTATAATTTTACATTATTTTTTATGTCCACGTGGGCAAATATATATGTTTAAAATACGGTATTAAATAGTCTAGGGAGGTAATAGGTCCTCATGAAAGTTTAGTATCGCAACAACAAATCCGACCAAAGTTGGAATATTTTTCAGATCCTTATCCCAATAATGTACTACAATATACTTTAACACACAATTTTCGAATTGAAAATTAAGAATATTTACCATCCAATCAACTTCCTCTCGTCTAACTAGCCAGATATCATTATGGGCCTGTTTGGAAGGACACCCTGGTAATTAGATTTGGTGTAATTGGTGTAATTACACTGTCTTGTCCTGTTTGGAAGGACATGTAATTACTTGGTCAGCAGGTAATTGGTGTAATTGACAGGAGGTAATTACACTCTACAATTCACAGGTAGAAGCTGTGAATTGCTGGTAATTACCACCTGATTACTTTTTCATTTTTTTAATCTCTATTTTTATTTTATTTTTGTTTTAATATTTTTTACTTCTATTATTTTAATTTCTTTTTATTTTTATTATTCTAAAAATTTGTAAAAGTTTGTTTTTTTATTTG
>NW_006239245.1:347979-348121 GCF_000226075.1 Solanum tuberosum | reverse complement strand
TATATATATTGATTATGATGACAATGAGATGAATAATCATTTAAATGTGCAAGAATCCGTCACCGTGTGAGAAGATTTTGCATATCCACCGACTTCTCACGTTTCATGTCCCAAAAAACCCTCTACTTGAACCCCACACCCC
>NW_006239245.1:340475-347962 GCF_000226075.1 Solanum tuberosum | reverse complement strand
AACCCCACACCCCACCCCACCCCCACCAAAAAAAGTTATAATAATATTATTTTAGTTATATTTGATAATCAAAGGGAAAGAAATACATTTAGATTTTTGCGCAATTAATTATAAAATTTAATAAGTATAATACATAAACGTATCATTTAGCGCAACTTGGTCTAAGCTGATATCCATTAATTTTGAATGTCGATAAATAGATAATTAAACTATCATAAAGTCAAACAAGCAGATACATTCATCTTACATGATTGATCATCTCATATAATTTGCCATGTGAGGCGTGTGCATCTCACACGATAGAGTACTTCGTTCTTTTTAGCTCTTATTTTTACATGTTTGTTAGTAATTATAAATGTTTATTCCCTTATTAGGATCGGTAAGATTAGATCCTTTCAACAATTAACTATTCAAGTTAAAAATTAAATTTAGCTAATGAAAAGCATAAAGGGTACACAATTGTTACCTTTGACTAATAATTTGTTTGATCAAGTTTTTTTGGAGGTCAAAAGTACTTACATTGTTTTGCTTCTCAAAGTACTAATGTTTAAAAGGTGTGGTGTTTGATCAAATTTTTGAAAGAAAATAAATACTTTTGAAGCATAGAAGAACTTATTTTCCAAAAAGTAAAAAAAAAAAACTTTAATTTCCTTTCATAAAAACACTTCTATTTAAAACCATATTTTGAAAAAAAATACACTTATGAATGAACCAAAAGCTAGGCGTCTTCGAGAAATATATATTATTGTGAGAGTCCATTCAATGATCTTAAGTAGTGGAGCATCAACCCTTAGCCGAAATACAATACTACCAACTAATTACTAAATTTTGCTAGAATAATATCGTAAAATTACAGAGAGAAATTTTTTATATCTAATTGCATTTTCAAATTGAAAGGAAATATTGCTACTGAAATTACATTGTACATCCAAAATAGTCCAAAAAAACATAATCCAAATCACTTGAAATCTCATCAACATTTATGAAATTAAAATTGAATCGATCAATCCTTTATTTTTTTTGATAATTATATTAATCTCTCCCTCTATATAAACTAAAGTATTAAATTGAGGAAATTAGCAATGTCATGCTTGGGATAAGAATATTAAATTAAACATTTATCTTTGTTAATTAAGTTCCATTAAGATGAGGAAGTCAAATATTGGTAAGTAGAATAATTGTTCTTGTTCTTGACTACGAAGAAAAATCAACAAAATGTCCCTACCAAAAGGGTCTATCACTTCACCGGCCAAAAGCCTATGTAAAATGACATGTAAAGCACATAATATAAGATAAAATATAAAGTACTAGAAGACATCACTCCCACTATTATCAATTGAGCGGATAGACAGATATCTATCATCGTTTAAAGAAAGTCAATTGGCACTCATCTAAAAGAAATTATAGTTTCTTATATATGTGTTGAGTCAAATATAGAGTGTACACTCATACTTGTTATGTTTAATATTGAGAAAATGACATAAATAGCCCCTTAATTATAAAAGTAGGTCTAAAATGGTCTCTTAACTATATATGTAACGGATTTAGTCCTTTAAATATTAAAAAACTTATCATTTTTAGTCTCTTAACTATGCACTTACCGGTTTTAGTCCATTAACTATAAACTTACCGATTTTAGTCCTTTAAGTATTCAAAAACTTATCAGGTTTGGTCTTTGTCCATTTTTTAAATACAAATAACTTAGGTTTATATTAACCGAATTCTTCGTGAAATTAAAACTTTAACCCACTTTTTAAGTTGTTTCTTTGTCCGTCATTTTTTTCTTCAAACTACTCTTATGAAAAGAACAATAACGTCAATGATTCAAAATAAAATTAACGAGGAAAGAAGATATAAGTCCTAATTTTATTCAATGGAGAGTAAAATTAAGCATATAGTTGTTGTTCATGACTTGAATATGCTAATCAGTGAGGATTTTATTTAATTTACTCAAATTTCTTTACGTAAAATAAAATGAATAGAATAATAAAATTTATCTATTTAAAAAAATTAAAAAATTACAAATCTATCATTTTATAAATTTCAATTTCGGAAAAATTAAACAAATTTCGTTCAATGAAGTCGTTGGAGTACAAACTTTGGATTTAACGGGTAATAATTTTATTTTATTTTTATAATAAATGTAACGACATGTTCCCGTCATTATAGAAAAGTCATCGGGGAAAAATTTTGGGCAAGAAAACTTTTGGGTATTAACTTGAAATTTGCCAACCCATTCCAGATTTGAACGAAATCGGAGTCAGTAAGGTCTAGGAAAATCTTGTAACAATTGGGTGATCTAATTATGATTTTGATCAGATGAGTAGATAGCTAAGACGTTAAGGAACCCGTACGACTTTACGAAATTAAATTCGGACGAGTAGAACTCCTGAAATTGATCTTAGCGTAAACGAGTATGTTCTGAGTGTTATGAGATGAAGGTGTGTTGTGAAATAGGGGTTTGGAACTCCTAATTTGACTCACTGTTTCCGTCCAAGCCGTTGTGGTAGGATTATTTCCACAAGGGCGGGGCCGCTGTAGCGGGATGAGGTCTGTTGTGGTGTGACAGCCGCGATTTAAGTCGGAAATAAACCCCAAATTATTTTATTTTGCAAGTTTCGACTTTGAGAGCTAGGAGACGACCCCAGACAAGTTCTTAACCATTTTTCACCATTCTTGAGGCTAAAGGTAAGATTTTTACTCCCTGAATTCATGTTTCGATATGTAAAATGTAAATTCGTGGGTGATTATCGATGGGGGAGGGTTTTGATCTGGAAATTATGGTGGAAAAAGTCCTAATCTAGGTATGGGGAGTAAGGGTTTGATCTAGGGTTGATATTATTATGATTGTTTGTAGACCAAGAACAAGCGGAAAGAATTCAGAAGGGGAAGAATCAAGTTTCTTAGGGGATTCAAGCTTTGTTAGAGGTAGGTGATGGTTGTGATTTCATGTTGTGTGATATATGTTTGTACTTGCTTTATTATAATGCATGTATGTATGCGAATGTTGCATTATTGATCACACTAATTGTGAATAAGGATAATTGAATAATTGAATGCCATGAATCATGACTTGATTGTATGATTATGGGAATGTACTTGTGATTGTGATTGCTTGTTGAATGGAACTGATGTCACGATCTGACACGCTAACTGGGATCGATTGCCACGTACCGGCATAAATATTGGAACGGGTGTCACGATCCGACTCACTAACTTGGATCGGGTACCACGTACCGGCACACTTACCGTTTCGGTATGGATTCCATGAGAGGACCATTGAATTGGGTTCCGTGAGAGGACCATTGAATTGTGTGTATCTACTTGTGATGATTATGTTCATATCTAATGGTGATTGAGGTTGAAAGACTGTTTGTTGCTCTAAAATGATAACCAATGTGTATTATTGAGAATATGGAATGCTACACTGATCATGAAAAGCTGACTAATATTGTATATGTTCGGTATATGCATGTTTTATAATGTTGTGGTTACTTGCATGTGTTTCGCTTATTAGGATAGCCGTGTGATCTTACCAATACACTGTGGTTGTGTACTGATACTGCACTTGCTTGTTCTTTGTTGAGTACATGACATCTTCAGGTAACTATTGATAAACCTAAGTTAGGTGACTATTGAGCGTGACCGGATTCAAGGGTGAGCCAATTCTTTCAGGCTGTCGTGGATCTCTCTTGTTTAAGTCCACTCTTTTCAGACTCAGACTAATTTTTTGAGGTGTTTGTTTAGTTTTGAGGTTATACCCCTTGATATAAGACTTGTCGTTAGTAGAGTTTTGGTACAATGACTTTCAGGTTCTAGGGATTGTTTTTCTGCATTAGTTTGGTTAGTTATTATTTAAACCTTTAGAATTTATGGGAACTCTCTATTTTCCTTTTCTTAGACATTTAAACCTTTTTCCGTATCTTTAAATGCCTTCGTTTTTGGTTAAGTTGTTTAGCTTGGATTGTAGTAATGGTTCTTCCACCGGAGGGTTAATGTGAGTGTCAATCACGATGGTGTGGGTCGTGACAATAAAGTTTAGCATATTCAAGTCATTAGTACCAATAATATGCTTCATTTTATCCTCTGTTGAATAAAATTATGACTTATATTTTCTTTCCTCATGAATTTTATTTTAAATCGTTGAGGTTAAGGTTCTTCGCATAAGGTTAATTTGAAGAAGAAATAGCGGAGAGAGAGAAACAACAGAAGAAAAAGTTGCTAAAGGATTTCATTTCTCAAGGCATGAATTCTGTCAATATAAAGTTATAAACCTAAGCTATTTGTATTTAAAAAATTGACAAAGACCAAACCTGATAAGTTTTTGAATACTTAAAGGACTAAAAACGGTAAGTTTATATTTAAGGGACTAAAACCGGCAAGTGTATAGTTAAAGGATCAAAATTGTTGCCATTCGCCTCTCTCTCTAGGTTTCTCGCTCGCCAGTCTCTCCCTCGCCTCTCTCGCTTTTATACAAACACAAACGAAAACTGTATATACAAATACGAATACATATATTTTCGTCATATACACTTATAATTATACAAATACAGATCTTCCTCTGCCAGTTCTCTTTTGTCTTTCTCTCTTTCTCGCTTTATACAAACACAGATTATACAAATTACAATATATAATTTGTGTTGTATAAAGCACGCGCGCGAGAGAGAGATTTGATATACAAACAAATAAAATTGAATTGAGAGGCTGCCAACAATTTATACAAACGAGAGGCTGCCAACGATTTATACAAATGGCCGGCCAGCGAAATTATACAAATCTGAAGCATTGCCAGCGAGTTATACAAACTGAAAGTTTGTTATGAAGCGCAATTATACAAACTATAGCAATAACATACAAATATGATTTTTATGTTTGCTATATGTGAAAGTTTGAACCTTATTGTAAAATTTAAGCCAAATTTAACTATTAAGTTATGTCAAACTTATAAATTATCTGTATAACTTCATCCCTACCTTTATATAGATCAGAGAAAGATAACTTTTATCTGTTTTATACGGCTGATTACTGCTGTTTTGATGAGAACAATTGCAACAAATAAATAGAACACAGATAGATTGAGATTGATTGTTGCAAACTTGCAATTTTGTTTGCTTTGGGTCATGACAAAAATTAATAAATGAGTAATTAATCACAAGAAAGGGACATGGTGATTATCACGAGTCTTCTAGTCCTTGTAGATAAATTTTACTTTACGTGAGTTAGTTTAAAATTTAAAATTTAAATGTTTGAAAAATATTATAAGTAACAATACTTCTTAATATTAAATATATGATGCAATGTGATGAAAACAACATATATCCTATATATTAAAGTATTAATTAAAGTCCATACAATTCAATGCTATAAAAATAAGATATGACAAATAAAAATGAACAGAAAAAATATGTCTTGACGATGTCCATATTAATATATATTGGGTACATAACTTATTGCTATGTGCCTATATTTCTAAGAAAGAAAATGGCTTAAAAAGATTGTGCCCCAATTAGCTAGCTTTGTTTTCTTCTATTGCATATTCACACAAAAGTCAATGAACTCATCAACATGTTATATTAAAAATGACTGTTTGGTATATTAAGTTTTCGTTATATGAGGAACTTGAGGAGAATTCGATCATAAAGGTGTATTGTACGTAATTTTATCTTGAAGTTCTGTAAAAGACTTTTTTACATCTCAAATATATGACCTCCTGAATACATGGCAACAATTTTACTAATTACATCAGATTCTCGTAACTCACGAAAATAAGATTAGTGGTGTCAACTGTCAATGTATGTTCAATAGAATTAGCTAGAACATTTCAGGTTGGCAGTTCGACAAATAAAAAATACTTATATTATACTGTCTGCAATTGATGTAGCACGATGACAACTAAGAAAAGAATCATTTCTTCATCCTACATAAACAATAATTCAACAAATTCTTATTTGGTCCATCAGAGATAGATCCAGAGCAAAACTGAAATATAGTTCAAGCATAAAATTATATTTTTTTCATCTTGTTTTGAAGTAACAATTAGTTGGAAGGATATTTTTGAGTTATTTGACTAGTTGAAGGATATTTTTAAGCTAGTTGACTAACGGTGAGAACATTTTTGAACAAAAAGCATAACGAAGGGTGAAATTAACCTATTTTAAATAATTTAGAAATATTTTAAACCATTTTTTCAATAAAAAAAACAAGCTTATCGCAGTGGAGTATTCTCGATAATAGGTACCATTTGCTACCAATTTGCACCATAACCATGGAACATGGAAAATTGGCAATGACAATTAATTTGTGACTTTGGGTGCCACTTTTTGGTTATATGGGTTTGTTTGTATAAATCATTACTAGTACATACATTAAATTTTACTAGGCCTTGTCACAATAAGTAATTTTCATGTTTAGCTAAAGACATTTATAATTCATTAATATATACGGAGAAACAATATTAGGAATACACATATTCAGGACAAGGTGGGGTGACTTTACTGATAGACAAAATGAGGGAAGCATGGATAAGTTAATTCAGACATGTGAAGACGAGAGATGTTAATGTCCTAGTTAGGAGGTGTGAGGGATGACTACGGTAAGCTTCACGAGAGGTATAGATAGGTTTAATTAGCGTTGGAGAGAGAAGATTAGTTAGGACATGACACATCTTCAGCTTATTTGGGACACAAATTTAGACAAAAAGTTATGAAGGTCACAAATTGAAGTGGTGAGTTAGTAGGTAGTTAAGTGTTAGTCTTGTTATCCAACGAGATATGTTTCTTCTTGTATACTAGTAGTAGTAACACCATTATTGAAGTTTATGATCTTTTAATTCTAACACAACATGTTATTTACTATGCTTCAGTCACCGTTTTATTTTGTTGTGGTTACTATTCATTTTCTTTGTATACTTTCAATGTTTTTTTTGTTATTTGTGATATATTTATTACTCTATTTTCTCCTTTTAAATCTGTTTTGATATGTGTTATTTAACCCGATGATCATTTAAACATAAAATTCTTATCTTTACGGGATAATGATAAGATAATAACAAAAATTAAAACAAAAAAAAAGAAATAAAAATACGTGTAATTACCAACTATTTTCAATCTTTCTTGATGATTAAAGAGTGAGATTATTCTCTTATACCCAATTACCAAGTAAAATTAGTTAATTAGACAAATATGTCAATACTATTTGATCACACCAAATTACAAATTGACTTTTTAAATCGGTTCTAAATATTTTTTTAGAAAAACTATCTAATTAGAATATAAATATTCATATGATATCTACTAAGCTCAATGTACAATCATTCATATCATATATAATTACATAGTCACTTGCTCTTTCAATTCTCTCTCTCTCTCCTTCTCGCACTCTCATTCTCTCCCCTCTTTCCGCTACATAATTAATACTAAATAGTCATTGAAAGATCATTAGTAAAGACATAATCCTTATTTATGTGCATATATATATATATATATATA
>NW_006239245.1:288590-338268 GCF_000226075.1 Solanum tuberosum | reverse complement strand
GTGTGTATATATATTTTTTTATATATATATATATATATATATATATATATATAAGTATTTAAGTATGTGTCTATGCACATATACGTTAGATACAACACAAATTTAATGTCAAATAGATATATTTTATGCAGAAATACATTACATACATCATAGATAAATTGAATACGCTAATGTCCTCTCAAAATCAATATGTAACTATGTAGAGATACACTGAATACTATGCATAAATACACTGATATTGGATACATGAAATTGATACGTGATACATTAGATGAAATTGATATACACAGTACATATTTGATAGTGGATGCAAGATGCATGATATGATAAAACACATATACATGGAAGTAAAGGGACGAATGCGAATGAGAAAGAGGAAAGATGTGATATACATTCACTAGATACAATAGATCTAGAGACACATAGACTATATCTACAGGTAAATACAATATGTCTAAACACAACTCAAACAAGTTACATAATTATTAAAACTAGGGAAAAAAAGACAAATATACCCCCAAACTATCATAAATGGTACGAAGATACCCTCCGTCATATTTTTAGGACATTGATACCCCTGCCGTCCAAAAACTAGAGCATATATACCCTTTATACCATTTATGATGAGTTAATACCTCAGATGGTCACTCAACTATGCACTCTTCTCTCAGAAAGTCACTCAATTTATTTAATTATTTTATTAATTAAAATTTGACTATATTAATTGTTTATATAACAAATCAAAATTTTTAAAATAAAATACCATTTAAACCATTTAGTGATCCACCCACCTAACCTGACCCATTAAAAAAATATAATATAACCAATTTTATTTTGCCCTTAATCCTAAATTATTCCCTCTCTTTCTCCTCAACATAAATTATTTACCCGTCTTTCATTTCTTTTTGCAAAAATAAAAATTAGAAGTAAGGCAAAGAAACACATCTAAGTTATGATGAAATTATCGGCTACACACTTGAATTATGCAGGTGGTCTATAATCCCTTAAACTTATTATTTTTTGTATTTTTTTACCTCTTCAATTAATTACCTTAGTAAAGAAAAAAAGGGTACGACACAATTAGTGTAACACACACTTACGACCTTATTGTTTGGTGCAATCTTAATAGAAATGTATTTGATCATCTCCATAACTGTAAACCTTACATATATTCATGCTCGAGTTGCTGAACTTGTTATTTAATTGCTCATAAAATAGAGGGAATAATTTAGGATTAAGGGCAAAATAAAATGGGTCATATTATATTTTTTAATGGGTCGAGTTAGGTGGGTGGATCACTAAATGATTTAAATGGTATTTTTTATTTTTTAAAATTTTGGTTGTTATATAAACAATTAAGAGCAACTTTCACATATAGCAAACATAAAAATTATATTTGTGTGTCATAGCTATAGTTTGCATAATTGCGCTACATAACAAATTTTATGTTTGTGATGGAGCTTTTGATTTGTATAATTCGCTAGATACATTCAATTTTTATACAAATTTGTTCAGTTTTATATAAATTCATTTATACATTGTAATTTGTATAATAAGATTTGTATTTATATAATTATAAGTGTATAGGACGAAAAATATATGTATTTGTATTTGTATATACACTCTTCTCTCGCTTTATACAAACACAAACACATTTTATACATTTTATACCAAAAATGTATAAAATGACTAATTGTATACTGAAAATGGCTAATTGTATACCGAATCAAATGGCAAAAATTTGGGATGTTTGCTGCGAATTATAAATAAAATAAACTATGTCTATAGCATTTAATTTGAATTAATAGTTTGCTATTTCATACAATTTTTCCAACAATTAATATCAACAAATTTTAATTAAAAAGTAATTAAATAGATTGAGTGACTTTCTGAGGAGAGAGTGGATAATTGAGTGACTTTCTAAGAAAGAAGTGCATAGTTGAGTGACTTTTGAGTTAAAATGAACTTGAGTGACTTTCTGAGAGAATAGTGCATAGTTGAGTGACCATCTGAGGTATTAACTCCATTTATGATAGAGTGAAGGGCATATACGTTCTAGTTTTTGGACGGCAGAGGCACCAATATTTCAAAAGTATGACGGAGGGTATCTACATACCATTTACGATAGTTGGAGAGTATATTTATCATTTTTCCCTTAAAACTATCACACGTTGAGTAATTAACATTTATACCAGTGTACTTTATGAAAGTTATTTAAATTATTAATTATATCGTTATCTCTCTGGATTATGACAATAATTTCCAATTTTAAACCTTTAACGAGTAAAAATTAGAACTCAAAAGAATATATTTTTTAAGCGCTTTTATGTATTCCACATCCTCCCAAAGAGGCTACGTGGGGCCTCTACCGTTTCAACATTTGCTCACGTGCACATCACGTGATTAAGTTTCCTCCCTGAATATACAAATCATCTTCGAAACTAGCTTCAGTTCCATCCGCCGTCGCCGACCGCCGACTGCCGTGAAGGTTTCAACTTCCGACCAACCGCCGACCGCCGGTACGTAACCTCTTCCGTCGCTGTAAGACGGAACTCCGTTACCTGTTATCAGGAGTGGACTCGAACAGTTTATGAGCCTATATCCACTCCAATTGTTGACATACAGTTCACATTACCGAAACCTTAAACCTTTTGACATTTCACCACTGTCGTTAACGATGAAGGACCGGCCGCTGTCATCATGCGGCGCTGTTTACGTCCCTCCACATCAACGCCTCCGTTCAGTAATCACTGTTCCCTCTGCTGTTTCTCCACAACCTGGCAGCTTTCGTCCTACAGCAATCGATCAAAAACCTAATCCTAACTCTCTCAAGTCCTACGCTTGCCTTCCGCCTCAGCAGCAACCAGTGCGACTGCAACATAAGAGAAGTTCACAATTTGATGAGGTTTCTGAGGAAGGGGGTGATATTGAGCTTACGCCATATCAGGTAGGTGAGACACGTCTATCTGTAGCATTTTGAAGTTTAATCAATGTCAGGATTCTTTGTTCTCCTTTAGGCATGCATTACATAGGTACCCAACTTAAGTGTTTAAAATGAACAAAGGATTTCAATTAGATGGCCTGAATAGAGCAGAATGTATAGATAGGATTCATATTATTGGCCTCAACTAGTTTGGAATTGAGGTATGTTGATACTTAATATACCAGGTAGCTTGAGCAATTAAGTGCGCGAATTAGTTGGGAAGAATCTTGGGGTCTAAATTCAGTATTCACAATGCTTATAAATGCTGTTTATACAATTAATTTTAAGGACTGTTTCTGCTCGATAAATGTAAGTTTTCTTCCTTAATTGGGCTATGTTTGAATTGTTGTATAATGATCCAATTTGGCTTAGGAAATGACTAAATGGGGAAATCTCAATGATGGCCTAGTTTTTACTGAAGAAAGGTGATTGCCTAATTTCATTTAGAACTCAATTATTGCCTAAATTCGATTGAAATTCGATTTCTGAGCAAGTTAACTCAAAATAGTGTTTTGAAGCTTCAATGGTATGTTAAAGTGGATTTGAAACTTACATTTGGGTCATGATTGTATTATGTTAGGTTACTTGAGTAGTTACGTAATCTAAGAACGTGAGAATATTGTCATTTGATTTGGTTTATGGGTGATATACTGACACTTTAATCTACAATTCTGTGAACATCGCATCTTTGTGTTGTCTTGAATCTTTGACTTCGTTCTTTGGTTTTAACACGACTCATGTATTTTGATAAGTTAGATAACCAAATCCACAAATCTGAATATTGAGTTTTAGATCAATGATGTGACCCTATGCGAGTAAAATGTAATTAAGGATCATATGTGTTTAAGCACTGAACTGCATTGGAAAGCATCGCATGCATATTAACTTGAGTTAGGCATGGTTGTTTTCTTTTGCCTTGGACCTTTGATGTTCAGGCATGTAGCAAGATATGCATAACAAGAAAGCCTGATTAAGATTTCCGAACTACAGTAATTAATATAATGAATAATAAAGTTGCCATTGCCAGCACCCTACAACTCTGTTTCATTAAATAATTGGTGTACAATGCGGTTATCAGTTGACTTGAATTTAATAGTAAGTATTATCAACAAAATAGACAAATTAAATTCAGTCCATCCCTTTTCCTCACTCTCTTCTGAGCTTTTCTTTTTGGCTCAATGACCTTTCTGCACTAGTATGGGTCTTCATCTTTTTTCTTCTTGGACCTTGTAACTATTCTCATTTCTTTTTCAAGTTTTCTATAAAAAATAGATAATATAGTAACTCTTTCATAGACAGGAAAAATATAATCCCATTCTTCATGTGTAATTAGATACTATCTTTATCCTATCCTATCTAGTGTTATTGAACATGGATTAAGTGCTTATTGTTGTTAGACTTCGTGATATGCTCTTAAGTCACTAGTCCTGAAACCTGCCTAATTATCAAGTAATATGCTGATCAGTGGTTGCACTAGTGTTTTTTCTAGAGTTATTAGATTGTTTTAATGCTGGAGTTATATTCTTATCCAGATATATGTAGTTCATATCAATTAACTGAAAAATTTAAAATGTTACACTCAAGGGTGTGACCTAGTGGTCAAGGAAGTGGATTGAGAACCATGAGAAGGTTCAAATCCCAGTAGAGGCAAAACACTAGGTGATTTCTTTTGGTTTGTCCTAGCCTTGTTGGATAAAGTTACCAAGTACCTGTGTCAGTGTGCTAGTGGGAGGTAGCAAATACTCATAGAATTAGTCGAGGTGCGAACAACCTAGTCCGGACACCATGGCTATTAAAAAAATAATTGAAAAATGCTACAACTTGTTTAAACATAAATATGGCATTAGTTTGCACCTCTCCGGTAAGTTGCGTCTGAACAAGAGTGTTCTTGTGGCCCTAATATTATATGCGTCAACTTGACTACACTACACATTTATGTTGTCAGCATTTCACTGTTGCTGAAATGATGGAATCACTGATCTGGACATATGGTGAATGAATCAACATACACTTGGATGATAGGCACACATGGTGGAGACTTGAACTTGACCATTAATCTGAAGGAATCAACCTTAACCCATAGGTCACTGACATCTTTTCTATTTGGAGCATTCCTGACATGGATGGGTTGTTAACTAAGTTGCATGGGCTCTTCACTTTCGATGCCGCACCCGTGTCGGATTCTCCAAAAATACACTACTTTTGGCGAATCTGACACGCACCCCTTGACATTTTTGAAGAGTCCGAGCAACATAGGCTTTTTAAACTTTCTATTTTGATCTGATGATGAGGTTTTATACGTGTCAGTGAATGTTTGCTTTGTCATGGAAAATAACTGCTCATGTCCAGCTACTTTCAATTGCATATACAATCTTATCCATGTTATGGCTTGCATGCATTTACAGCTAATTCTTCCCGTCTGCATGTATCACAAATATAAGCCACCTGACTGTCCTATAACATTAAATGGATTCCAGGGTGCTGTCACATCTGATAACACTGAAACATGGAAATGGAAGCTCACTGGTCTGCTACACAACAATGATATACAAGAGGTGCTCTCAAGGGAGAAAAAAGATAGGCGTGATTATGAGCAAATAGCAGCTTTAGCAAGCAAAATGGGTTTATATAGGTATCTTTGATTAGGAAGTGTCTTTTTTCTGCACTTGTTTTGGTACAGAACTTTAATATGCTACCATCCTTTGCAGCAACCTATATTCAAAAGTAGTTGTTGTCAGCAAGCTTCCATTACCTAACTACAGGTTTGATTTGGATGATAAGCGTCCTCAGAGAGAGGTATGTTCTTGACCTGTTAGATATTCTTATTCAGTTATTTAAATTTTGACTCAACGCCAATGTTTCCACTTCTATTTTCTTTTATTTAATATTTTAATTGTCTTAGTCTGGATTTACATTCCTGTTGCTTCCTACTTGATCAGGCTTTGTTTTAATTCATGCCTGGTTCCTGTATTCCCTCTTCTACCTCTCTTTCCTGTCCTTTATCTCATTAATGATGATAAAGACTGCGACCTTTAAACAATTGTCAGGTGATCCTGCCTCCGGGTTTACCTAGAAGAGTAGATGTTTTTCTTGGAGAATACTTGTCTCGTAATCCAAGGAGCACGGATGTACTTTCACGATCAAGCAGTAATGGCAGTATAGCTACTGATGAGGGTCTATTTGAGCAGTCAGAGGCACTCCCTCAAAGTAAGGCTTCCATGAAGAAAATCCATTGGGAAAGGAGTATGCAAATGCAGACAGAGCAGCAAACTTGGCAGGTTCAATCACCTCAAACTTTAAAGCACACTGACATCTGTAAAAATTAAGAATTATCTCCCTCTTCCAACCTTGTCTTCACTTCAAGTAAGATGCTTAGTTTTCTTGGTCTACTTTCTATAGGTCAGACATGATAATCAAAGTTTTTGCTGCCTGAAACCTCATCATGGAGTGAGAATTAAATGCTGTAATGATACATGCTTCTTAATTTGTCCGGAGTCTGGACTAAGCAATGAAAATAGGTGTTGAGATTAGAGGAAACGAGAATACAATTACACTAGCTGATCTGTCAAAAAGTTTATAGATACACCATGTAGTATATTTTTCTTGTTAACATAGTAAGACACTAGGAGCAGAAGTTGAGGGGCCAGGAGATCCACACAGTCTATTGCAGGGCAAAAAGTTTTATCTTCTAATGCTTCCTTAAGAAGGTGCAATTGAATCTACTGTTGCTGGGGCAGCCCTTAAAAATCGACGACATAATAGCTAGTAGTTGTTTTTTTTTCCCGCACACCTTTGTTGGAAAATAATAATTATCTTTTCTCTAACTTCTCTAGAAAAGAAAAACATGTTGTTCACTTGCTGTTTTCCTCTAACCTGCGTATGGTGAGAGATAGGAGATCTGTGAACTTAATTGTGGTGCCAAAACAACTCTTATAAAGTCATCTGTGGTATGCATGTATAAGATAAGGACGCAACATACTCAAGTGAAAAGTTATAACTGTTGTTTATTTGGAAACAATTTTTGTGTTTATTCCCAAAGGATTATACATAACATTCCCAGTTAGTTGAGAAAATAGTAACAGTTATAGGATATAACACATCATGACCTTAATTTTGCCTTCATCCTTTTTCTCCAAAATGCCCTTACTTTTCCTAAGTAGGTATCCTCTCATTCTTTCTCCACTGGTTCTCTTTTCTTTTCTTGACTATTGCGGATCTCACACTACGTTATTTTAGACTGTACTTCAGTTTTTTTGCTTTTACTAGAAATATTTGGGCATTCAGAAAAGAAGAATTTTAGTCATCTTTGATTTTTGGTGAATTTGATGTCTAGATAGGAATAATATTGATCATAATTGAGTTCTGAAGAATCTGATTCATGGACCTATCTAAAATCATTGAGGGCTCTGGTTTTAGTTGATAGAAGTGATAAACTTCTGGGTTAGGTTCTCAAATTAGGAGGTGTTAAGACACGAAGATTTGTTCCTCTCCTTCTAGGCAAGCTACTTCGTTCCTCAGCAAAGTGTCCACTTCTTTATCGACAGATTTCATTCGATTTGTTGAAGCTTAGTTGGTGGAAAATTTGACATAAATGTTTGTGCTAGCTGGAGTTTGCACGTCGTGTAATGCTCTTGTTCATATAAAAGCTTAGTATTTATAGAGAAACTAAGAACAAATCCAAGAGAGGTCCTTGTTCATGACATCAAGCAAAAAGCCCTCTATGTCTTCTACTGAATTGCATAAACAAAGGTGCAATTTCTCTAGTATTAAGCGATTTTTTAGGCAAACCTATTTTACCTGTATTCATAGGAAAAGAATATCTTCAAATCTAATATATGTCTGACTACTTTAGCAACCACTACCTGAAAAATTTTCAGAAACGAATTTCTGAAAATCGGTGTATAAACCCAGTATCAACTGTTTGTAGGGAGAACGGTATGTGTTAGAGTGAGTAAACAGTCTGCTGTGACTTTGTTCCTTTGATCCTTTCACATAGATCTTTCTGCACTCTAGCTCTATGCTGTTTCTATTTTCTCCACAGTTTGTAGCTTTTTATAGTTTTTTGTTTTTGTTTTTGAGTTTGTTCTGTTTGTTTAATATAATGTTGTAAAAGTTTATCGGTATATATTTTTTTTGTTCCCTGTGGAAGATCGATTCATGGAATATCATTCTTGTTTGTTACAGGAATCACCTGAGGGTAGGAAGATGCTGGAATTTCGTAGTAGTCTACCTGCGTATAAGGAAAAAGACGCAATATTAAGTGCCATTTCACAGAACCAGGTATGTCAGATCTTGAGAAATCTGTCCTCGCCACTTGGCCCATCATTGCTGTATTAGAGCAGTGCCATGTGCATTTTATGTCACTGGTAAAGGAGAAAAAGAAGAAAGGGAGAACTTCTTTTGATTTGTTGTTTTTATGATACATTTGGGTAGGATCATAAAATATGTGGTTGTGAAACTATCATCAAACTCTAGAAGAAAAATAAAGCCTTTCTTATATTTTGAACAATTAACATTCATTTTGGGTTGTTGGTGGGCAAGCAAGACATCCCATTATTAGAATCCATTGATAAGGAACTGGATAAATTCACCCAGTCATCGTTGTTAGTTTATCCAGTTTCTTATCAGACACCAAATGAACCTTTACAAATCTTGCCATATGAGATATCTAGCAAAGCATTCACATATAGTGGAAGAACCAAAATTCTTTTTGTTGGTCAAGCATAAAGCAGATGAGGGACGAAATAAAAGGTGTCTGTTTTGAAATATGTCACAGCATTGTAAATCTCTTCTTCTTGCTTGGGATTTAGGGGTGTGGCTTAAGCGAAGAAGTGCAAATGAAAAGATTTTAAGCATACAGATTGAATATGTTAGCAAACTGCAGTTCTTGGAGCCCTTTGAAGCTCTATTAAATTCGTCTAGTATTCTGGTACGCCATTTTCTAACCATTACTGGGTCTTAGCTTTGTCTGCGAATGACCTCTCTGCGATTTGAAGAGTGTTGATGCCCGCTCTTAGCTTGGTGGTTTTTTGTTTTTCTAATTTTATTTAGGGAACTAGTATAGTTCAAAATGGAATGTGTAAAAGAAAACATGCAGTAGCTAAATTCCTTGGGAAAGGCTTGATCTTTTTAAAACTTCTCATGATGATTCTGATATTAGGATAAGCTTTTCCGTGTGAACAGGTGGTTATTGTCTCTGGTGAAACTGGCTGTGGGAAGACCACACAGATTCCGCAGTTTATTTTAGAGTCTGAAATTGAGTCTATTCGTGGAGACATGTGCAGTATCATATGTACACAGCCAAGAAGAATATCTGTTATGGCAGTATCTGAAAGAGTTGCCGCGGAGAGAGGGGAGTTGTTGGGTGAAACAGTGAGTTTCTGTACTAGAAAATAAAATGGCATACATTCCATCACGCATGACTTAAGTTTGGAATAAGTATTCTGTCTTCTTTGATGTCTTTGCAGGTTGGATATAAAGTTAGGCTAGAAGGTGTTAAAGGAAGGGACACTCACCTCCTCTTCTGTACAACTGGTATCTTGTTAAGAAGGCTACTGGTTGATAGAAATCTGAAGGGAATCACACATGTAATTGTGGACGAGATTCATGAACGTGGAATGAACGAAGGTATATTCTTGTCTTTAAAGAGATTGTGGAGTTCATGGAATCTACTTTCTAACAATTGAGTATGTATTATACCAGACTTTCTGCTAATAGTTCTGAAGGATTTACTCCCACGTCGGCCAGAATTAAGGTTGATCTTGATGAGTGCCACCTTAGATGCAGAGCTTTTCTCTTCATACTTTGATGGGGCTCCACTAGTCCACATTCCGGTGAGTAAGTTGGTTGACTAATTGTGTTTTCAATTGATGTTCGACATTAATTTATGGCAATGGTCCTATTCCTCTTCCTCTTGTTCTGTACTACCTGAATACCAATTTATTTGATAAGACATAGTTTGACTGCACAGAAAATTTCTCATGTATATTCTTTTGGTAGTAGAAGAAGAAAACATTAAAGCAGTTGTAATATAAAAAAATAAATTTGAATAATGTGATGTTGTCAGAAAAATAGTATAGTGAGGTGTTTCTCTTTGTAGAAATCTTTTTATCTGATATTTGCTAGTTCCTTTTATATATTTTGTTTGTTGGTTTTCTCTTTTTTATCAATTAAACAACGTGTATCATATGTTAATTATTAGAACTTCTCTATATGGAAATTTTAATCTGTATTTTAACACTATTTGTTTGAAACCTAAAATATAAGTTAGAGGACAATAAGCTAATTAGTCATTTGAAATTAAAATATCTTCTGCGCAGTTATGCTATTTTGGTTACATGTTATATCAATTCAAAATGATGTGATTTTATATAAAGCTACAAAGCTGAACAATTAGCCAGTTTAGATATTACATTTGAATACCACACTTTTATTTTAAGAGGTATAATACAGACATGGTCATTACGCTTCAATCAGGTTATTCTATTCCACCTATTAGAAGAAAAAAAGAACTTAAATAAAAATACTTAATAGCATGGCGATACATTTATACGAACTTCTACCCCGAGCTCATGTAATGAAACCATAGATAATTAAGTGAAGTCTAATCCACAAATTATTTGATCTATAAGATTTTAACCATTGTATTCAGGAGATTTTAACATTATATATTGGCTGAGATGTTTGGCTCTGGCCTTTGTTTGACACAAGATTTCAGAATGAAAGAGAACGTCTAAAGTCTGACTATTTCAAGACAGAATTTTATATTTGAATTTGTCTTGTTATAGTTACTTATTTATTCACCGATATTCTTTAATTAATTCCATGAGACAATCTATTTTAGCAAAAAGAAAATAAGAGTGTCGACAATTAAAAATGCATCAGACATGAGAACTCTTTCAAAAAGTTAATTAAACTGCATTAAGCTGGAGCAAACCATTTACTCAACCATATCTGATGACATAGCTTCTATATAGTTCAAATTTTTTTTCTTTCAAATTTCAACAAAAGTATTAAAAACACAGCTAAATTTTGTTCCTCCCAACATGTATTTTTCATATCTCATTGTATCACTGGATAGTCAATATCCCATATATGTATTTTGTCTTCATATATTACAGATGAATACCACCAAGTTCCATGAACCCATTTAGTTAATAAACAGAGGTTCCAACATAGAGTCATTTAGAGAAAGCATTAAGCATGTATGAGTATAAAATAAAAAGCAATTTATATCAATATACACATTAAAAAAAAATTAGGGATAATTTCAGAAAACTCCCCCAAGTTTAGCCTTATAACACTCACTTCCCTTGGGGTTTTGAATATTACATTTACCTCCCCTGTTTTAAATTTTTGTAACCAAACTTGTTTAAATGATAATCTTTCAATAACATTCCAAAAATACCCTTTTGTGACATTGATTTTTTCATACTCCTACTAGATTGATGACCCGAACAATATTTCGTTCAAAAAATAAAGACCCTTGGCTGAAGAAAAACAGTCTAAAAAACAAGAAACAATGGAAGTATAAGAAATAACACATAGTAACGGAATAGTACTACAACAATATAGTTTGAACCTTATCCAAAAGAAATAATCTAGAATGATTACCTGCATGAAGGATTTTTGACAATATCAGTTGAGATTGGGATTCGATCAGCATCTTATTTAGCGGAACTTATTAAATTTAGAGAAAATCACAGACCTTCCAAGTGGCTGAAAGGAATAGGAGTGAAATTTTCCTATTCAGGTTGTGGATTTTCCTAATGGAGTATGTGAAATGCGCGATATAGTTCATTTCTTCTCTTATTGGGTAGAGCATTGGTGTTTAACATCATACCTGTTTGCTGTTTCTTGGTTAAGACACTAAACAGTTAATCCACATTCAGCCCTTTTTTTCCTGGATACAATTTAATCCATACTTACATTGCTTCCATATTATTTTTGAAAAGTTTTTCCATGGTCTTTATTAGGGATTTACATATCCAGTTCGCACTCATTTCCTGGAAAATATTCTGGAGATGTCGGGGTACAGGTTGACGCCAGACAATCAGATTGATGATTATGGGCAGGAGAGAGCGTGGAAAATGAACAAACAAGCTCCAAGAAAAAGGAAGAGCCAGATTGCTTCTGCTGTTGAGGTTTCTACTTTTAAAAGCAACTTCCACAATTTTCATTTGCTACAACTCCTCTGCTAATATTTTATTTGTCGTCAGGACACCCTCAGAGCTGCTGATTTCCAAGAATTTAGCCCTGAGACACAGGAGTCTTTGTCTTGTTGGAATCCTGATTGTATA
This sequence comes from Solanum tuberosum, assembly GCF_000226075.1. NCBI lineage: Eukaryota > Viridiplantae > Streptophyta > Magnoliopsida > Solanales > Solanaceae > Solanum > Solanum tuberosum. The sequence goes on along the minus strand of NW_006239245.1, from coordinate 325,986 downwards.
GGCTTCAATTTTATAGAATATATTCTATGCCATATTTGTGAAAATGAAAGGCCCGGTGCTGTTTTAGTTTTTATGACGGGTTGGGATGACATAAGTTCTCTGAAGGATAAGCTACAGGCTCATCCTATCTTGGGGAATACAAGCCGTGTTTTATTGCTGGCATGCCATGGTTCTATGGCTAGTTCAGAGCAGGTGAAGAAATTTTCATTTATGCTTTTACCTTGCATTTGCCTTGCATGTAAACTATATTTTTGATACAAGCTATTCTCAAGGATATATCATCTGTTACTAATGTAAAATTTCAGTACAAGCATTACTAGTGTATTTTCTGTTCTCCTTGTATGATTGGTCATCAGAATAGGTGTTCTGCCTATTAGCTGGTGACTTGCACTTTCTGTTTTTCTTACCATTTGACTTGTTAGATTGAGCAGGTTTTATAATTTACAAATTTCTACTTGGTAGAAAAAAAAAAGGAGTTCACAATCTTAATTGTCCAGTTTATTATCTAAGCTCTTGTGCTTCTTATTCATTTAGTCGTTTTGCTTATATGTAGAGGTTAATATTTGACAAGCCTGAAGATGGAGTAAGAAAGATTGTGTTAGCTACAAATATTGCTGAGACCAGTATCACGATTGATGATGTAGTGTTTGTTATTGACTGTGGCAAGGCAAAAGAGACGTCATATGATGCACTTAATAATACTCCTCGTTTGCTTCCTTCTTGGATTTCAAAGGTTTCAGCTCGCCAAGTAAGACACTTTGCTGGTCCTTTCTGAATCTGATTGGAAGATACGTTTATATATGTCTTTATCATAAATTGTGTAATGTGATGGTTAGAACTTTTGTGATGATTGTCTTTTCACTAGTTCAGTGTAATAGTGTGGGAGGGGAAGGGTGCCCATGAGATTGAGAAGGAAGACTTAATAGCCGCGAATAGAGAGATTGATTTGCTGAGAAATAATGATACCCATGTAACCCTTCAATTCTTTCAATAATCTATTGACTTGTGATTATGACAATGCATCACCTGATGCGTTGTATATCTACTAACTATAGAAATTCATATGAATATTACATTTCTGAATCTTCACACTTGAACCTTTTCTTTGATGAATAGGCTGTGCTTTGAAGCACATTTCAATTTGGAGTTCAGACTTGACCAGTACTTCCAGAACCTTAGGTTTCATTTCTGGAAGTTCTTCGATTCAAGGGTCTGATAATTTTTTACTTGTGCCACAATCACTGTATGGAGATCTCCTTGCTGGATCTCTACCCAAGTCGTTAATATTTTTCAGTTTTATATTAACTCCTGCTTGTCTAATAAGTAAATCTTCATAGTTTATCTTTGGTAATAGCCCTTTTAAGAATGAGTTATGTGATGCTTATAAAAGACGCATGTTTCTTCAACTTAAGGTAGAGAAAAATGTTGCACCCAGAGGTGGGGCCTAGTGGTCAATGAAGTGAGAGGAGAACGAGAACCATAGGATCTCAGGTCCATATCCAGTAGGGGAAAATAACACTAGGTACCTGTGCTGGTGGGAGATAGCAGGTAATCGGTGGAATAGTCGAAGTTCGCCCAAGCTGGCCCAACACCACACTAGCATAAAAAAGGGTGGAGAAAATGTTTGCGAGTATAATGGTTCTGGGTGAAGCTTTTTCTCTCTTGGTGTATTATGCGCCTTAATTCATGGTATTCTTGATTGCATTGTTAGGTTATACTTCTTCTTTTGCTTGTCTAATTTACTATTTACATTTATTCACAAAGCTGCCAAATTGGAACAGCCTTCTTTGTACTTATTTCCCTGCTTTTGTGGTCCAAATCATCATCCATATGTCAGTTAATATCTGTAACGGACTGCAAAATTTCATGAAGTTGAGTGACTATTTTTTTCTTATCTGTTGAATGTGAATATTCAAGGAAGACCTCTGCACTTGTTCTATGCTTTTTTCCTTGGCAATCATTTCGGTACTGAATCCTGCCAAATACAGCTACTGCAAATAAGATAGAAGCTGAAGAATGTTTTGATTTATAGGCTAACAAAGCCCCCAAGTTACGCGCTCCAGCTGTCCTATAATTTATGTCTGTTTTGAATTGGATGATGAAGTTGGAAAAAAGGTTATCAGTAGGAAGGCTGAAAAAATTGGTTTTGGTAAGTATTCAAATGGGAAAGCACCATTGAGTTGCTTTTTAATTTTAAAAAGAAACAAGAAGTGATTTCATTTCATTTGTTGGGTGATCTTTTGCTCTCACGTTCGAGTGTTTGCTCGTCATTAGGCTCGTGAATGCCAATTGCAAGTCTGGCTAAATATTATTTTTGGACAAGAACTCTGGATATAAAATATTTAGAAGTTACTCGCCAAAGTCATTATAATTTGGTACAGAGGGTGTCATTGATACATTTGTCCAAGTAACTAGCACTACAAAGAGTTTGTCAGAGACTGAACTCATCAGATTATTTTTTTTTTGCCAAAGACCAAAAAACAACATTATGTACAATAATATAGTTGTACCTTGTCTTTGCAAGTAATTGTAGCCTTCGTTAAATTTCTTTGCTGAACAGGTAAGTATTGTTGATGTCAAAAGCCAGCTCTACAAAGGACTCTATAAACTAGCCTTCATTGATCTTCTTATGTGAAACAAGTTGTTATTACTATTAATGTCAAGACCCAAGAGTTCCTGGTCTAAGCAAAGATAAGTCCTTGAACCTGTGGTTGCAAAAGGTTTTGGGTTTGACTTTGAATGCAAAAGAGAAAGGAAATTGCTTAGAAAATTAGGTTCTTATAACTTATGAAAACAATCACTACAACTGCCACACAGATAACAAGGCTCAAAGCTCCGGCATTGGTAATAATGGCTGACTGGTATAATGATGAGATGTAAAATATGAGAAAGGGGAATTATTTCACTTCTTTTTCTCTCCAGTTTTTGTTGCTAATGACAAGTTTTCACCTTGTTGGTACTTTCTGTTTCTTTAGTAGGAAGTTCTCCCTTTTCATGCTAATAATCTTTTGGTTACTACCGACAATTTTTAACTGTATGATGTTTGTTTACTCATGAAACTGATAGAGAAGGGGACGAGCTGGACGTGTTCAGCCAGGAGAATGCTATCATCTTTATCCCAGATGTGTATATGATGCTTTTGCAGATTATCAATTACCAGAAATTCTGAGGACTCCTTTGCAATCCCTTTGTTTGCAAATTAAAAGTTTAAAACTCGGTAGCATTTCTGAGTTCCTCACGAGGGCTTTGCAATCTCCCGAGTTATTAGCGGTAATGCTCTGTCAGATTTATTGTTCTTACTTGTGTGGTAATGAATATGTTAGCAATTTTCTTATTCGGTAGTACAGTTTACTGGCCTCTGATATAAGTTCAGACCATCTTGTGATCTGTACAAGTTCCCCCTTTGCTTGTTGCTTCAGTGAAGTAATCTTTTGTTTTGCTGATAGGTTCAAAATGCTGTTGAGTATCTGAAAATCATTGGGGCTTTAGATGAGAATGAAAATTTGACTGTTCTAGGTACGAAACTGAATTTTAACCGTATTCAAGTCTAACCATGTAGTCTGATTTTTCTCTGCCTTTGTTGTGGTTGAATGACAGGACGTTACTTAACAATGCTTCCAATGGAGCCTAAACTGGGGAAAATGCTTATACTTGGAGCAATTTTGAATTGTTTGGACCCGATATTAACTATTGTTGCTGGTCTTAATGTCCGAGATCCCTTCTTGACACCACTTGACAAGAAAGATGTAAGTTGAGCCTTCCGTGTTGCTGTTGTCATTATTTGCTTCATCTCCATTAGTTGGATCAAACATAACTTTCTTTGAGAGACCAGTTATGGTTTTGAGACATGCTAGCTTTTGTTTTCAGCTTGCAGATGCTGCCAAGGCTCACTTTTCACGCGATTTTAGTGACCATCTCGCTCTTGTCCAAGCATATGAGGGTTGGAGGGATGCTGAAAGAGACCTAGCTGGATATGAGTACTGCTGGAAGAATTTTCTGTCTGCACAGTCTATGAAAGCTATTGATTCTCTTCGCAAGGAGTTTTACTCTTTGCTGAACGACACTGGTCTTGTTGACAGCAACATTACCATGTATAATTCTTGGAGTTATGATGAGCATCTTCTTCGAGCGATTATCTGCTATGGGTTGTATCCTGGAATCTGTTCTGTACTGGTAAAACCTGCTGTCTCTCTTTATTTGCTTCAATATGTATCTTAGAGATCATATTTGCATTCACCATATATCCCATTTAATTTGTGCCTTTTTATTCATTTAAACAACCTGGACACGAGCGCTTATCCATAATTATAAATGTATAATTCCATAGTAGTAAAGCGCCCTCATGGATGATTTTAAGCTTTAGTGAAACCGCAAAAAAAAAAATCTTTAGTGAGCGTTGAAGTATCCTTGTTTCCAATGTTACTAATATTATTGCTTTTGCAGCATAATGAAAAGTCATTTTCATTGAAAACAATGGAAGATGGTCCGGTGCTATTACACTCGGTGAGTATGCTACCTGCGTATTTTGGTTTTCTTTAATAAAAGTCCCATTGATCTTACTCTCTTTCTGGTGTTATGCAAAGAACTCTGTTAATGCCCGGGACTCCAGGATACCATATCCTTGGCTGGTGTTCAATGAAAAGATCAAAGTAAACTGTGTCTTTCTACGGGATTCTACAGCTATCTCCGACTCAGTGCTGCTTCTATTTGGAGGAACCATCTCAAAAGGGGAAGTGGTGAGCTCCCCATCTTGCCTTCTGTTGATCCTAGATCCCGAAGGAGAAATTTGTGTACAGGTTAATGCCTAGTGTAATTAACCTGCTTACATATTCTCTCCGTTGATTGAAATCATTTACTTGATTTTTACAGGACGGTCACTTGAAAATGTTGGGTGGATACTTAGAGTTCTTTATGAACCCTACTATAGCAGAAATGTACAGAAGTCTAAGAAGAGAGCTTGATGAGTTAATTCACACTAAAGTAAGTGATTGTTTGCTACCTCACTTTATTGTCAATTCTGCTAAAGGATTGGTTCACAACAGATGGAATGCTATTCTGTTTTGTGCCTTGTCAAGTCTGAAGAAGCAGAGATTTTGTTAACAATTTTTTGAAATAATATTTCACTAAAGTTGACAATCTACATGGTACAGCTCCTGAATCCTAGGATGGATGTACATAGTTATCATGAACTTCTGTCAGCAATATGGTTGCTTATCTCAGAGGATCAATGCGGTGGCAGATTCGTTTTTAGTCATCAGATTTTACTTCCTTCCAAGCCATGTGCTGGAGCACCACCACCAGCTCCAACGTCAAGGATAGAAAGTGGTCCAGGAGGTGACAATGCTAAGTCTCAGCTACAGACGTTGCTGAATCGAGCAGGATATGCAACACCAACCTACAAGTCATTGCAACTCAATAACAATCAGTTTCGAGCAACTGTGGAGTTCAACGGAATGCAGATAATGGGAAGACCTTGCAACAACAAAAAGCAAGCTGAAAAAGATGCAGCAGCTGAGGCTCTGGAGTGGTTGTTGGAAGGGCACCGTGCAGGTCCTGATTACATTGAGCAGATGTCTCAGTTTCTGAAAAAGAGCAAAAAGGCATAGAGTGGACATCACAAAATTGGCATCAGTGATGCTTGGGACAGCTTCACGCCCTTGGTTTTGTTCGGGATGGGTTCATAGGAGCATCTGTGATGGCAGTTTTACTATGTATGTGAATATGATATCCTGGAACCCATGAACGGCTGATTCTGAAGTCTCACAAATGCAGTGGGCTCAGTAGTGAAATAGACTGCCTCTGAAATCTGGAAGTAAAGCTAAATCCAAGGGAGGAGGGGGGACAAGGTTGGATGGGTTGGCTTCTTTTGACTTGTCCCAATTTTTGCCTTTGCAGCTGTTCAGTCTGCTTGTCGAGCCAATGCACCTGAAATTACAATATCTTTGCGATTAGGAAATGCTTCATATTTTGCGAAGCAGATCAAATGCTCTGGTATTGTTGCACTTAATGGTTAAGTTCATCTTTATCCTTTGTATATATTAATAATGGTTTAGAATATCACTCTATCTTGCTATTAATGGCTGTTCTTAGAATTTTCTTTTTCTATGCCTCTACTTGGTGGTTCGTTGCCCGTTTGGTTACGTCTCAGGGCTATTTGATTGCTCAATGATCAATACAGGCAGAGTCAAATCAAGAGCCTTGAGCAATATCTGCGGAGCATGTGAGTGACCACTTATTATTATTATTACTTTACTGCAATAGCTGTGAATCCTTTTTTTTAACCCCTCCGTAGGAGCTCCTAGCTTTTTGCTCTCTTGGTGACTCGAACCCACAATCTTAGGGTTGAAAGTGAGGACTGTTTATCATTTGAGTAACTCCCTCTTGTCATAACTGTGAATCTTGAAAACTTTTAGAACTATTTTAATGTATGTGCGTGCAATTGCAAGTTGGGTCAAGAGCATCCAGTCTAGTCTCTTATTCCGGCACTGCTGATAGGCTGAATATGTGCTTAAAATTAAGGGAAAGGAAAATTATTTTACAATTGTACTATTGTACGTAGAGTAATATTGTAGTATCTTTTTTGTGTAAAAAAAGAAGTATAATTTACAAAAATTTCATAGTGTTAAGAGTTAATTACATTATTTCCCTACTCTTTTCCAATTTACAAGTCCCTTAAAATTTATGGATTTCGGACTGGACATTTGGATACATACGGGAGGGATGTATCGAGGGGATAGGACATTCAGATAAATAGGGGAGCGATGTATTTGAGAGGGGATAGAACATCCGGATACATAGGGAGGGATGTATCTGAGAGGGGATAGGATCCGGATACAAAGGGGAGGGATGCATTCAAGAGTGAAATGGATATATCAGCGAGACGGAAGTGATGTATTTGAGAGGGGATTTTTGAATTTTTTTTTAAATGGTAGGGAATTTTAGAGATTATGGTAAAATAAGATGTTTATTTGAGTAATGCACAATGTCCTTCACTTGTTGGGCTACTCTTTGAAAAATAAGTTCATCTAAAAAATTGGGCCAAATTTTAGATAAGAAGGTAAAGCATGGCCAATTTTGATAGAATTGTTGCTCCAACTGATAGACAATGTAATTGTCTTCTAATTCCTTTATATTTTAAAATTTTCATGTGTCCAATGCAAGTTCTCATCCAGCCGATATGGGATTCAATATCCCGTCCCACGTTTAGGACTAGACATCTGGTGTGTAGGAAGATCCTGACTTTGATATCATGTAAAGAAATGAATTTCTAGTTCATGAGAGAAAAATTATCAAGTTCATATATTCAAAAAAAGGAATTCATAATTTCCTCATCCCATCAATGTGGGACTTAAATATTTCAAGATTGGCCTAAACAACTTGCCTTTTAAGGGGACGTAAAGTTGCTAACGTAAATCAACTTCTCCTTCATCTCTCGTATCTCTTTTTTTGTTCTCACCCAGTGTTTAGAGTTTGCATTGGAGCCTCAATTTAATCAAGATCATGTATTGTAGGGTCCATTCGGGGGTGATGCTTCCCACGAGATTTTTTCCATACCAAGGGCTCAAATCCGATACTTTTGATTAAGGTGAAACTATCCTATTACTGTCCCACAACCTATGTTGGCTCCATCCGGTATCTCTTGATAACCACAAATCTCAAAAGGTGCACTAGAATTAGCAAATTTCGAAAGTTACACCCATTCAAAAGGAAATGTAAAACAATTTAGCATTATTTTGTAGTAATTCAATTAGATTTAATAGAATATCTTTTATATATCCTTAAAATGACGAAAATAACATGAAAAGATGAATAATAAGCAACAAACATGTAACTAGGAAACGTAACTAAAAGACAAGAAGACAAAATAAGCGATGAGAAAAATAAAAAGCATTACATGCTCAACCAACACTCTAAGGATGTCCAACATTTTCTTCTCCAACATTGTTGTCATTAGCAACAACTTCATTAAGTTGTATCTTCCTTTGTTCAAGTTGAACCCTCTTAGCAACAATTAACTTCAACAAACCCTTTATTTCTCTAACATTGAAGAGTTCTTTTCCCTCAAAAAGTTCATTGAAGAGGTTCTTCATTTCCTTCTCCTCAGCAATTTCCTCTAATTTTCTGATATATTTTTCTCGATTTTTCACTATAGGTTTAAGGTAGTCGTTATGTGTAACTAACTTGTGTTCTGGAAAACCTAAATAATCATTTACTATGTTCTGAGCCTCTATTAAAGATGGCCAAGTAAAAACATCGGGTTTTTGGGGAATAGAACAAATTATTCCAACTTTTACATCACATAGAATAGACAGCTCGTATGCTTTCTTACACAGTGATTCTAATTTTTCATCTAGCATTTTTTTTCTCTTTTCCTCATCAAGATCACTAGTGGTCAAACGTGCCCTCTTTCTAGGCATATTTTAGTACAAAAATAAATAAATATATAAGAGTGAGTTTCTATCTTTGAATATAAAATAAGAGTGTTTGGCTTATATTTATAGATGTGTAATAAGATCACATAATTAAATAATTGTAAGTTGTTGACTGATCTGACTAAAATATATAAACAAATTAATTGCACAATCTGATTTTTAAGGTATTCATTAATTAACTTACCTAAATAGATATAGTTAAAATCTTAAAAGTCAATCTTGAAGTTAAGTTTATGGAAGGTTAATAGCAATTAGTTATAGATTTTAGACTTCTAGAAGTTGTTACATTGAGCTCGTTTGGATTGAGTCAAAAATAAAAAGTCAAACTGAAATGACTTTTAAGTCAAAAAATAAAAAGTAGGAGGAGACCTACTTTTGATTTTTGACTTATTTTAAGTTATTTTTGACCTTGCCAAACACTTTCTAACTTATTTTAAGTTATTTTTTATATTTGTCAAACACTTCTAGAAGTAAAAAACTGACTTAAAAATAGGTTTGACCAACTTTTAAATTAATCCAAACACCCTCTAAGTCCAATAGATATAGATTTTAATGTGTTACTATTCAAAAATAAAATAATTATGACACTCCAAATACTGCTACCATATAGTATATGGGATTCTGTTAGAAACAACTAGCCTACAGGGTGTCATTTATTTGAGAGACTAGTAATAATAATTATATAGAAATGTCTATATTTTGGACTTTTTCCATGTAGTAAATATGCTATCTTTGACTAATTATAGAACTATATAATTGTCGAAACTAATTTAATATAATATATGAATAATTAAACAATAGAATGACTAATAATATTGATAAATTTGTGAATATTCCAAGCAAAAGATCAAAGTACCCATAATTCAATTATTAAAAAGTTTAATATGGACTAAGACTAATGGAATAGGAATAACTGGACCACCCTCCTTTTTAATATTTTAATAGTAAGTATATTTTATTTCTTTTCGATTAGGACAAGGAATTTTTATTATTTTTAATATTAAAATAAACATGCCTCGAAATTCGATATTTTATCTAGCTGTTAGATTTTAGGTTAATAATGTTGAGTTGAATGGAATCTGACTAATGAGTTTGAGACAGCCAGGGAAAGTCTGGTCCTTGTTGTCTTTTTTTTTCTTTTTCAAGTGTTCGATATTTATTTTGATGCCCGATTAAATTTGAATTTAGTAAAGTGCTTCATAACAAAGGTGACTTTGTACTCAAGGAGACTCGAACTCGAACAATACTTATCACTCCATTACACCCCTTATTGTCTTTCCGTGCTTTAAATTTTTGCAACATTTTATATCCTTTATATTGTTGTCTCCAATTCTATCAATCAAATCAAAAGAAATATTAAGTAAGACATTCAACTATATAGGGTATGATAAGCATCTTTTTGAGGTTGACAACCCTAGTATAGACTATAGTTAAGGTGTCGTTCGGTTGGGTTGAGAATAAGTTATTTTGGAATAAATTATTCCATCACTATGATATATATAACGTGATAAATAATTCCATGACTACCTAATACCTCCAACCAAATACAGGATAGAATAATCCTACATTTTATCCTAAAATTATTATGCCTTATACCTCACACCGAACGACTCCCGATTATATCTTCATTTGAGATTGATCTCTCCTACAAACATGGGCAAAAAGGGGCCTAATCCTCTTCTTCCTTCATCTATGTGACTATATGTTCTTCTCTTTATAATTGAAAGTGAAAATTGTGGATCACTTCAACTAGAAAGTCCCTATCTTGTCTATTTTTAATTTTTTGGTAAAGTGATTTCATTCAAAAGGTATATACGTTACAAACTATAAGTCAATAAGAAAATAAAATTTTGAAAATAACCATATCAAAGGTGAGGTTGTTTGAATCTAAGCCATGATTGATTTAATGTCAAATATGGGGTGCTCTAAAATAATAAAACTTGACAACCAATGTGAGTGAAAAGGTTTTCGGACTGAAAAACTAATTAATTAATCAATTATAGTTTGATCAGTTCAAATCACAATATTAACGATTCCCTCTGTCTCAAAATAAGTAGTGTCACTTTAGCTCATTTTACGATCATTAAATTATTTTAGTACTCCTTTTATTTTCGGACCCGTTTGGCCATAGATTTTTCAAGTAAAATTTGGGAGGAAATTTGGCAAATAGTGTTTACCCATACAATTTGTCATTACTTGACAAATATTTTTGGCAAATAATCCAAATCCTCAAATACTAGAAAAAACTAGTATTTGGGCCAAATTTCATTATTTGGGATCTTTTAAATATTTAAATTCTACAACAAACTTTTATATTTTACAAAAACACCCTCTATAGTAGTTGTTTGCGTCGTATTACATAATTTTTTACGTAAACACCAAAATAGCGATGGAATATTCAGTGAATATGAAAGTGATCATATGATTATTGATGAAAATAATGAACAATCTGCTCAGGGTAACAAAGTCATGTGTTTTGTCTACTTCACAATGTATGAAATGATGCTTGTTGCACTTACTCCGAACTACCATATTGCTCTAGTGTCATGGACACTACTTGGTATTTGTTGCAACGAAGATCCAATTGACTTATAAAACAAACCTATGGTTAGTTTTGATAGTTTTAAAAACTTATAAGTATAAATCATATTTCCTAAAAAAGTGAAATATGTTTCTCAAATACTATGGTCAAACGCTAGCTTCATTTAGTCGTCACAAGATATTTTGTAGAATTCTTAAGAAAAAATTAATTAATAATATAGCTCAACTAATACTTATATTTTTCTATAAATTATTAAATCTCTATATTTTAATAAAATCGATGATTTTATATAATTTATAACCGTACCAAATAATTAGGTAGGTCATTTGATTTTTGGGAAAAGGGTTTGAAAAATACTTAAACTTTGATCGAAATTGTTGTTACGATACCAAACTTTGGAAAAAGACCTTTTACCCCCTGTACTATTTAATAGTGTATTTTAAAGGTGTATATGTGCTTACGTAGACATCATAAATATTACATCATTTTAAATAGTAATGTGTCCACGTGGACACATATATACCTTTAAAATACACTATTAAATATTGCAGGGGGTAAAAGGTCCTCTATAAAATTTGGTATCATAACAATAATTTCGACCAAAGTTGAAGTATTTTTCAGACTTTTTTTTTCAATTATAAAATTAATGAAAAAATTAATAATGAGACTTTATGAAAGTATTTTACACGAAAACAATTATTGATGATAGCACTTGAGCAGTGAGTTGACGAATAAGATATTGTCTCTTTCTGTTTGGAATCTCTCTTTTTCAAATGTACAAACATATAAGCTTTTAATACTTCATTCATTTGCTTTTGTCCCCATTCTACCCAACTTTCTATTTTAAAAAAGGGAATTTTTACGCGTTTAGTCATCCATCAAAATAATAATTTGTAATAAATTTTAAAAAAATTTACAATAAAGTCTAGAGAGATAAATTTATTAGAGATATTTGGAGGCTAGCTAAAGGAGTTCTTGTAGCTTACTCTAGATGATTAAAGATAAGGTCAAAGTTATCTTTGTTCGAGGAATGTCGTTGAAAAATTACTCTCACGCATAATCATTAGCTTTTGGTACTTTTTGACCAGAGGTAAAGAATTGGTGTAACGATTGAGGGGTTGCAAAAACTTTAAATCCTTGGGAGATCAAGTTTTTGGACCTGGCTCAAGTTTTTTTTTTGTGCTTATTATTATATTATATGTGGTTATTTTTCAATAAATTTTTTGATTCTATCGCTAATCAAAGATATATATTTAATGATGACAATAAGATACTGATCAAAATTATAGAAGGTGACTTGAAACTGTTTTCAGTAATGATAAGGTTATGTAGACATCTAATCTTAGCCTATATTTATTTATTTTGACAATGGACATACTAACAAGTCCTTATAAATGAATTATATTTTTTTAACTTTTAATTAATCTTATTTTAATTTATTGAAAGCACTTTTAAGCTATTTTAGTTTTTTGAGTTTCATATTTGAATTATTGAGAGTGTGAGTTTTCTATTCGAACTATTTACTAATAGTTAGCAAAATACACCTCAACTAAATTCTTACGATATGTGTACACTCTCTCTTTTGTTTAAAAAATTTCGTCATGTACTTGTCATGGTTTTCATTTTTAGAGTCAAATGATAAGAACTATGAGTATATTTTATGGTGTATTTTTTTATTATATTGTTATGTAGAAGAAATTGCATTTTATAGTACTTTTCGTATAACTTTTGAATATCGAAATTTTTAATTTAAAATATCAAATTAATGTAATCTAATTTAACTTTGAAATTTTGTCAAATTGACTTTCGAAAAGTACAAGATAACAACTAAAAGGAGACGGATGGAGTACTAGGTTAAAAGTTAAGGTTAAATGTTAAAACTATAACAGTATAAATTAACTTATTCCAATCATGACACCCACCATCTTCTTCTCCACCTTATTAGTCGTGATCTCGTCTTTGGCAATTAGCATGACATTGGAATCTTCGACTTGAAAGAGGAGAGTTAAAGATTTTAAAAAAGTCAATTTTAATGAGTCAGCAAATAGAACCGTTATATATGTATATAAGCATTTCTAGACAAATATATAGTCTAATCAACATCCAATGTGTTTTGCTAATTATTGAATAATAGCTCAGATAGAAAATTCAGACTCTCAATAATTTAGATATGAAACTCAATTTTTATTGGAATAGTTTAGACGTGTTTTCGACCGTAACTCTAAATTTTAAACTTTAAAAAATGTGAGTACAAATGAGGGAGAATTTCCATTGTATGAAAAAACCAATATTGAAAATCTGCCATTGACCACCATTGTACTTTCTCTCTGTTTTCTCTCTCACCGCCTTTTTGCCGCTGTGAACAACTCCAAAAAGCCCTCTCTCTTTCTTCTTCTTCTTCACCTTTTTAGAGAGAGAAACCCAGTTATCTTTTCGGTTTCCTTATTGATTTCTCTCTCTCTATATATATATCTATATCTATATGTATGTATCATTTCTTCATTATTCGTCCATATCTCTATTAATTCCTCAATTAACTACAAAACCCATCTCCCATTTGTTTGATCCAACGGCCATAAATCATCTGCTTATTCAATCGTTCGACTAAGGATATGTCTGCGTAAGATTTCAACTGTTTTTAATCTCTATATAAGTATATTTGTTTGTACTTTTATTCCCAAATATGAATTATGGGTGGTTTTGGCCTTTTGGGCATTGAATGGGATATTGATTAGTTGAATTAAATGTTGAAGCTTTACGAATGTGTACGAAATATTTGACGAAGTTGTAGTGAAAGATTGAGTTTTTTTTTTTTGACTCTCAAAACAATAAATGTGTCAGACACAGACAGTGTGTGTATATATATTTTGATAACTGCGGTGGCTGACCAGCTTTTGTGCACCTCATATGCCTAACACCTCCCACCTGCAACAGCAATAGGTACCGAGTAACTTTGCCCTACGAAGGCTAGGACAAGTGAGAAGAAATCAGTAATGCATGTATTGTTGGCATTTATTGCTGTATCAGAATATTGGGTTCATCTTACTTTAGCCATTACGTTAAAATATTTGTTGCCATTTTCGAAGTCGTGATTGGCATGCACCCTTTAAGTTACTTTGTGAGAGAGTGTTGAATTTTGGGTGATTGTCATTTTCATCAATTTGTGATTTTCTATTGCTATGTGGACACCCTCTAGCGTTACTTTACTAAGTGCTTAGTTGCTATCTTTCTGTTGCTAGGGAGTTTTGTGTTGTAAGTGTTGGCTAAAAGTGTAGAATTTTATTAGAGTAGATTGATATTATTAAATCGATAATTGTTTGTGGTTTTAGTGAAGAATTTACTTATGGAGTCGGTTAGTAGTTAGCCCCAGGTGCTATATCTTTACTCCATGCATTTTATTTTTTTTACATTAGTGATTTGCTGCTGTTATGATTGTGATGTTTCTGTAATAGCCAATTTCATTATTTCTTTTGATTATTGTATTAAACTGAAGTATTGTGCTTTGTGGGTGGGACGGGGGGTGGTGTTGCATTTGCTTATTTGCTGTTATCTTTATGGATTACATTAAGTCCATTCTTGTTTTATTGAAGATTTTTGTTACTAAGAAGCTGAAGAAAAGGACTCACATAACAAAAAAAATTAAATATTTACATTAATTTTGAGGTTGCTGATTAATTTTTATGCGTTATAAACAGAAGAAGCCAAAAGGATATAGGAACAAAAGGTTCCATGTTCATTTCTCCCCCTTTGTTTGGGGTGGACTTCTAATGTAGTTTTTATTATAACTCATACTAATCAAATTTGGATAGACGCAAGATTGTTTGGATTCCTATCTTTACTTTGTTGTGTTCTTTGAGATTCTTTTTTTCTCTCAGTTTTTTGCCTCTTCCAATCACTTTTGTCCTCACCTTTGTTTGTTCAGTCTATGTTTTCTGGATTGTGTAATTGTCTAGGAAGGTATTACTCTGCACTGCATTAAATAGATACGGGCTCTAGCTCAATAGGGGTGCCCTTTGCTTGTGATGTTTATTGCTGTGTTGTTGTCTTTCCCATTATCTGCACCTGGACTCTTCTACATTGACATGTAATCCTGGAATGATTTATCTTTTGTGTGCAGTGAAGTGGCTGAAGGAATTTGTGAGGCCAGGCATATGGAACCTAATGGTTACAGAAAGGGTAACAAAAGGAATCTTGTTACCGTTCAAAATGGTAATCATAACCCGCTGAATGTAGATGAGGAGTTGGATCCATGGACTGCTTGGGCATACAAACCTCGTACTATTACATTGTTGCTTATTGGTGCATGTTTCCTCATGTAAGTTGCTTAGTTAACAGGCTTTTTAAACCATTGTTTATAAATTATAGGTATTAGTTCTTTCTTGTGGCTACTTTTTCAGACTCCAATGAAGCTCTTAAAAGGTTTCTTATTTTTTGTTTAGTCTTTGCTGGTTCTCCCTAAGGTCCATCTTGAATCCTGTTTCATCAAGTTTAATTATCTGCATGCCGTGTCTAAATTTTTTGAATATTAATGCAGCAAGAAATTGAACTATAAAATTTTGATGCTTATTTATTTTCTATCCTCTTATCTGAGGGCTTGCTTTTGGAGCCTATAATTTCTCATGAAATGGAAATGCGACCACTTCTGTTCCTGGGTTTCACCTCTCAATCTGGATTCGTTGTCCTAATTCTTTTGTCAAATATGAAGGAGAAATAAAGAAATGATTGAAGAAAAGCAAACCATATACTAGCAGCCCTGCTCTTCAAAACCCGCCATTTGTCTGGACAGAGCACTTATAATCCATAAAGAAAGAGTCCCCTGCTCAAATGAATTTTGAGGGTAATCTGTGACAAACAAAACTTATATGCAGTCTGTTGATCCAAATTTCTGCTAATTATGTGATTATTACTGTTCAGCAGGGGACCTATTTAGTAATAAAAGTAGCTAGCTTGCCCCTCAGAACTTCTTCTTTATGATCTTACGTAGGATCTAGTAGTATTAATGCTCCACATTTTCCACATTAACTTTACCTGCATTGCTTACAGTTTGAATTCCCTAAGATCTGTTGGTAGCCATGCAATTATTTTTCTTTGTATTGCTGCTTCTGTTACTGACCTTTCTTACCTTTTGGTGTTCCACTCATCTTCATAATTATAGATCAGTATTTGAGCTGGAAGTTTGTATAGAAAATGGAACCTGGGGTCTCATTGTCTCTCAATTATAACAGTTGACTTTACCCTGTTCCCATTCAATCCAGAATAGGGAAAGAGAATATCTGGATAAGTCTATCAAGTTTTTCATAAAAAGATTCATAGTGGATATAGTTGACTAGTTGAGTCATCTTCTGGTTGTCCTTGGTTTCTGAATTCTGATTGCCAATTTTCATTCCGTAAGTCCAATTTTTCAGGGATCTGTTCACTTTTTTGACACTGTTGTTTATTTCTACTTCTTTTAGTGTAGTTCTTGGTACTTAAATCATTCTGACCTCCTGAGCACAGCATATGACATGTCAAAGACAAACGAAAAAATTATTAACTTCTTCCATTTCTTTGATAAGTGGGCATCTGGCAATTCCCTTCTTTGAGGAAACTAGAAGGTTGCGTTTGCATATTTAACTCTCTTTATTTACCAAAATTGTGGAAAAGATTAAACCTTACCCTCTTACCTCTTGTTCTGAGGTTTTATTGAGTCCTATTGTGTTACAGCCGAAGAATGTAATACACTTGGTCTATGAATCCTGTCCTTTCTTGTTCACTGTTTCCTAAATTTTCCAAAATTGTTAAAACTAATATGATTTTGTGTTGGACATGAAGTTAATATTTGTATGTTCTGACTTGCTTATGTCATCACTATTGCAGCTGGGCAAGTGGAGCTCTTGAACCGCAAAGTACTTCCTCCAGTGATGTTACTACTTCTGTGAAAAGGTGTACATTTTAAGAATGTTGTTTATCCAATCATTTTTTTAATTATGCATAAGAAATTGATGCAAGTAATTTGTTTTTCATCTGTTAGGGGCATTTGGGCAATGGTTGCTGTTTATCTTGCTTACTCTTTGCTGCAAGCCCCTTCAACGTAAGTTGTTTCCACATTTTGTTTGTCTAAAATGAACAAGTTCATATTTTTGGGTATTTTTGTGTTAGAATGTTGGGTGTTTCTTGCCTTAAAAAAGGAGTTAGTGGTTACTGGTATAAATGTCCGTATATTGTTCACTATGTGAGCAGTAAGGATTTATCCCACCAAATTCAGATACAGGAGTAGGTGATATTCTCTATTCATTTTTATGGGATTCTTTATGGAGTTTCTTTTACTCACTTCCCAGTTAGGCGAGTTCAGGAAGTCGTGTTCTTAAATTTGCATTTCATCTTCGAAATTGAAGTTGGAAGTTTTTAACCAATTAATTATAAACTAAACTCGAATTTTAAGTTTCCTCTGGTTTTGAATGTGTAGTTGACAATTCACCTTTTTTCCTCCTTGTGAACTTATGTGGAGTTTGTGGCAATAATATTCTACCCGCTTAATACTTTAGTTCTTTCATACAGGGTACTTATTAGACCACATCCTGCGATTTGGCGCCTGGTTCATGGAATGGCTGTGATTTATCTTGTTGCTTTGACATTTCTACTTTTTCAGGTGGGTTGGTAAGAAGAGTTGTGTTTTCTTACCTTCATGAGCCAGTAGCTATAGTTTCTTACATCTGTGTTTTCTTATGATATTTGTTCATGTGTTATTGCAGCCATTAAATTATATTCTGAATATGAAAACTCTGTTCCTTTATTTTCTCAGAGGCGCGATGATGCTCGCCAGTTTATGACATTTCTTCATCCTGATCTTGGCATTGGTAAGGATTTTGATCTACTCCTTGTAGAAAATTTCCATGGTTCGTTTATGCAAGTCCGTTCTGTTCATATCTTTTGCTTTGTAGCATAGCTAAGACTGATTTGACTTGCTATGCAGAACTTCCTGAAAAATCTTATGGTGCTGATTGCAGACTCTATGTACCTGAAAATCCCACAAACAGGTTTAAGAATGTTTATGTAAGATTTTTCCTTGCACTCTTTTTACCTCTTCAATTTATTTTCTTCATGAGTTTTGTCTTTCATTATTGATTGAGACTGCTAAAAGTAATAGTTTGGCCTTTGAGATCTCTCTGAGTGGTGTATTGCTTTGTAGGACACATTGTTCGATGAGTTCGTTCTGGCTCATGTCTTAGGGTGGTGGGGCAAGGCCATCATGATACGTAATCAGCCTCTTTTATGGGTCTTATCTATTGGGTTCGAGTTGATGGAGGTCAGATCCTTTATGGCTTCTTTCAAGTGCTTTAAGCAGCGGCCATTCATTTTTAGATATAACCATTTTAGGCAAGTGGTTAACGGATTATTTCATTTGTTATAACTTATCTTTACACTGCTATGTTTCAGCTTACTTTCCGCCACATGTTACCAAACTTTAATGAGTGCTGGTGGGACAGCATTATTCTGGATATATTCATTTGCAACTGGTTTGGTGAGAAACTTTAAGCCATTTTCTTGGGTATTTATGATATAGACATATTTGGACATGCTCATGTGAATTTATGTCATATGCTCCATTATTTATCTGATGATTATTTATCGCTCCACTATACTGTTACATACATTAACATAGCATGATGTTCTATTTGGTTGGTGCTTCAGTTCCACCCTCTTATACCAAATCACTGGGGATTAGTTATGCACTTATGCTTCTATTTGCAGTGGTTCCATTTTTGGGGCTAATTTTGCCAAAATGTATGAAGTACCTTTAGATTGTTAAAGTCTATCAGCACATGTTCCATATTGCCCCCTTCCGCTCTCACTATTTTTCTGTTGTAAGTTGATTGAGACTCAGTTGATTCCTGCACTGTTTGGATCATGCAACTCTTTCTACATTCACCTATCTCCATCTCATTCTTCCTCCTTAATTTGGAAGGCTGTCAGTATTAAATCTGATTATCTACTAGGCCAAAATGGTAGAAACTGAAATTGTTTGTCCATCAGTTAATATCTCTTTAGACTGTAAAGGCAGCCTGTAATGGGAGTAGGTCAAATGTGGAGGAGTGATGATATGAAAAACTGAGAGTCGATGGAGAGATGGGTAGTTTCTCAACTGGAAGAGGTTAACTTTATTCTGCAGCTCTGGCTGCAATGAAAAAGGGTTATTATGGTGAAGAAAGCCTAATTTTGTGCATCAAGCTAACAGGGGATTTGTTAAGTCTTACAGTTATCTGTTTGTTGGTTGTCGAGGCATCTATGTAGCTTCCGGTTTAGCGTATCTTAACTGGTCTTTGGCCAACAAAGGATATGTAAGGTACTCTGGTATTCACTACAGTAAAAATAGTTAGCATAATGTTAGAAGAATAGTCATGAGAAGGCGCATATTTCACATTTGTTTCTTAGAGTGCTCCTGTGTCTTATCTGAGGCAAAGCAAAATATGAAGGCTGAGCTAAATAGCTATGTTATCACGTGTATGCAGTCTTTTTCTTGTACATAACTACATCAGGGGTCATAAGTTTAAATTTGTACTTGGATCGGAATTAGTTTAATAGAAGATGATTATGAATTACCATTGCTTAGAAAAGATCACCAATGTAATGGCATTGTGAATGATCTCTCTATTAGGAAGGGATAAGAGTCTGAAAAATACCCTAACTTTGGTCGGATTTGCTGTTGCGATACTAAACTTTCATGAGGACCTATTACCTCCTTAGACTATTTAATACTGTATTTTAAACATATATATTTGCCCACATGGACATAAAAAATAATGCAAATTTATAAATAGTAATGTGTTCACGTGGGCACATATATACCTTTAAAATACACTATAAAATAGTTCAGGGGGTAAAAAATACGGTATTAAATAGTCTAGGGAGGTAATAGGTCCTCATGAAAGTTTAGTATCGCAACAGCAAATCCAACCAAAGTTGGGTATTTTTCAGACCCTTATCCCTATTAGGAATGAAGTTATGTTAGTGAATGTGTCGTGGACATGGATTCCAGTGCTGGGAATGAGATGGAGGTGGACATCTGCATCTACTATATGGAAGTTCCAAATTTTTTTAGGACATGAATCAATTTAGGGATAGTTTTGAAGATGAGGTAAAAGATCTTGCCATCTTGGTTGGCAAAAAATAGTCACGAGATGGAGAATATATCACATTTGTTTTCTTGAAGTACTCCTGTGAGCAAAATTTGAAAGCTGAGTTAAATATCTACATTATTATGTGTGTGCAGTCCTTTGTGGGTCATAGATTGGAATGCTATTTGGGCTGAAATTCTTTTAATAGCTGATGAACATGAATTATTGTTGTTTACAAAAAATTATTGAGGTAATGGCTTTTTGTGAATGATGTCTAGTATGAGGGATGAATTATGTTAGTAATTGTGTTACGGAAATGTATGTTTGGTATGAGACGGAAGTGGGTATCTACTATACATTAGTTCTGGAAGTATTTGGGACATGACTCAATTTAGGGATGATTTAAATTTAACTGTGCATGTGTTGTGTGTGCTAGTGTTGTATATACATGTGTTGTGTGTGCTACTGTTGCTATATAACAAAGTATGCATGTTTTGTTGTGTGTGTATTGCTGTAGATAATATATTATACATGTGGTGTGTGTGTGTACTGTGTAGTGTAGTAGAAAAACATATATACTATCAGAAACGTTGATAGCTATACAAACAAGCCATAAAGATCAAGTTACATCTGAACAATGATGACATTTATATAATTTACTTTGATGATTATATTATGGATAATGTTTGAATTAGGGATCAATTGGCACATCTGGTGTCTTTCATGTAGCCAAATTTCAGAAACCAATCTGAAGATTTGAGAGAAATAATTTTTAAAAAAAATTGAGATGCCAGTTGATGGTGTCCAGGCTTCGTAGATGTTGTCATACTAACATGAGTCAATATGATACTTGCATGTTAAGCAAAATTACAAGGGGTGGTTACACAAGAAACAATTATTAACTTTATTCTCTGCATAGATATCTATCTATGGTATGTCTGTTATGTTTTCTTTTGTCTTGTTCTTTACATTTTTGGTTCTCTTTAGGCATCTTGGCTGGAATGCGTACTGTTCGATATTTTGATGGAAGAACATATGAGTGGGTTGGTATAAGCCGGCAGCCAAATATTATGGGCAAGGTCTGTCTCTTCAACTGTATACATTGATTTTAATAGTCTGTCTGGTTTGGCTGTTATTGGATTTTCTTGTTTGCATGTTCTTCTTTCTCTACACATAAAGATAATTGACATTATATATTTAATGTTTTTTGTGTGGAGACATGGTAATGCCACAACATGTGAGTAGTTTGTTGATAAATGTCTCATGTGGAGTTTGAACTCTGTAATTGCAACTAGTGTTCATTTCTGCTTGTAGAAGAGTCAAATGGTTGTGAGAGCTGTTTACATTCAGTTTGATAGAAATTGTTGTTGCTGATAGCCTCTTCACCCTGTAATTATCCTGCTTTATTCCTGCGGGAATCAGCCCTGATTGTTAACTACTAATATAATGGAAATATATCACCTTCTAAAGGGTAGGTGATTATCGTGAGGTAGAATACAAATTATTCCGGGAAAATCTGTTGTTATCAGGTGTTTGCTACTTTGCTTTATGTGTTCATCTTTCTCAAACCAGTAAGGAATCATGAAATCCTCAATTATTGGTCATTATTTAATCATACTGCATAGAATATCTTAAGTGAGATATAGTTATGACTTGACTAAACCTCCGTAGAAAGAGGATTGAATTCTATTGTATAACTCTCTGCAAGATGTTATGCACATATTGAGCTGTGCTTAGGCTTTCAAATTCTTTTAGTTAGATTCTGGATCAATATCTGCGACAATGCCTCATCCAGTTACTCTATGTTCTGGACATTCACCAAATAGTTTGGATCTGAGATATAGTAGTTGATTGGATCATCTTGACATAACTGTGCTAGTAATTCTAGTTGGGTACTTGTAGCTTCTGGCACAACCCTAACACTAGAGAGTATCTGAGTTGGTTATTGTGGAGTCACTGTTTATAAACTAAATCTCTCTTCTGGCATATTCTATATTTGACTTCAGCACTACAGATTTTTGAAACCTAGGAAGAATGTGAGTTATAGTTTGACAGTCATATGAACAGTTTATTGTTAGACATTTTTTTATCTTCTTTTGGGTTTTGTAGGTCAAGCGAACACTTGGCCAATTTACACCTGCACATTGGGATAAAGATGAATGGCGTCCCCTCCTTGGTCCCTGGCGATTCCTTCAAGTTCTCACTCTCTGTGTTATTTTCTTGACTGTGGAATTGAATACATTCTTTTTGAAGTTCTGTCTTTGGATTCCTCCTAGAAACCCTTTGATAGTGTATAGGTTGGTTCTGTGGTGGCTACTTGCGATACCAACAATTCGGGAGTACAACACTTACCTACAGGACAGGTATCTCCTACCTATTTTATTACAAGAATTATGAATTGCACTATATTTTTCTTCCATTTCCCGAATTCTGTTTTTAACGTGACTTCACTTTTCCCCCCAATACTCCACAATTATACGCAGGACACCAGTAAAAAAGGTGGGAGCATATTGCTGGCTTTCACTAGCTATTTGCATTGTTGAACTCCTAATCTGCGTCAAATTCGGACATGGTCAGTACTCCACTCCATTCTAAGTTCTCATTTTGGTGTGTCTTGTCAATTTGTGTATTAACAGTTTAATCTCATCTTTTTCTGCTATCCTTCAGGATTGTTTCCTGACCCCATGCCCAATTGGTTAGTAATTTTCTGGACATGCACCGGCGTTGGCCTTGTGTTATGTTTGGCTGCATGGTCATGGCAATTAAATCGTACAATGAGGAAAAAACAGCAATGAGTTTCTGCAGTAACTCCATTCTTTATTCCTTTGTGTTATTTCGGGTAACCAACCCTCTTGTAAATACCAATTGCCTTTTAACTGTACATGTTTTCTTCCTAGTTTAGGTATTACAGTTGAAAATGTAGTGAACCACAATTCTTTATCACTAGGTCACAGGTTGGTAGATGCCTTGTTTGTGCTGCCTCAGTTTGCAGGCTCTTTCCTAAATAATTTTTTTATGGAGTGTACGTCGAAACTTGAAAGTTTTGCAATTTCAGTTCTATATCCAGGTACTCGAAATTTACAATATTTGTGTCTACTTTGCATGTGAGGATGTAGGGCTCTCAAAAATTCTTAGGAACTCGTAAAGCATGCTTACGAGTAGAGATTTATCTCTTTCTTCCTCCACTTCTTACCTCATTTCCCCCTCCAGGACTATTGTTCTCTCGAAGATCATCGAGTCTATGGGTGGTACAAGTTTCTGAGAAATGCCTTGACCAAAAGGAAGCACAGATAATTTGGAACAAAGAGAGTTCAGACTATGTTTTCTTGCATGAGGTATGATACATCTAGCATCTTTGACAGTGCTTCTTGAAAGTAGATGCTGTTAATATTAGTTGTTTTCAAGTTAACATAGCTCTAGTCTACCATCAAGGGGAGTGCACTCACTACTATTTTTCTTGTGGTTGACTTGAGAAACAATACCCATAGTCTATGTAACGGTAAATAGTAACAGAAATCGAAGGACAAGAAACTATAGGAGCAATACTACAAGTGCTAGTATGAGCGGATTTCGTTCTAAAGTTATGTCTTTGGTAAGTTGGAATTGCATCATACCCTATCTAATCACCTCTATTCAATATTTCTTTGATTTACCCCTGCCTTTTGTGAAACCATCTATAGAAAGTCGACTTCTTATACCTCCGCCTTGCGGGATTCGTACATCCCTTGTTAATATATTGGAATGATCTCAATCTCATTTTTCACGTCTTGTCCTCCATCGAAGTCGTTTCCATCTTGTTACAAATATCCTTATTTCTAATCCTATCTCCTTAGTTTGTCCTTTCCCCACACATCCATCGCAACATCCTCATTTTCGCAACTCTCAAGTTTTGAACGTGAAAGTTTTTGAGTGGCCAACCCTCCTTTCCATACAACATAGTTGTTTTAACTACTAGTATGTAGAACTTGCCTTAATGACGTTTTTCTTATTACACAAGACTTTAGATGCGAGTCTCAATTTCATCCATTCTACACCAATACATTGAGTGACGTCCTCGTTTATCTCCCTTTTTTTTTATAATAGATTCAAAATAGCTGAAACTTCCTCCCTTTTAAATGACCTATGTATCAAGTCTCACTTTCACATTATGTCATTGAACTTGCACTTCAAGTATTCAGTCTTGTTGTTGCTCAACTTGAATACTTTTAACTACAGGATTTGTTTCCAAACTTTCCACTTGACGTTAGCTCCATCGCAAATCTCATTAATCGGACTGTCATCCACAAATAACATATACTTTTTGACACCTCACCTTGAATTTATTTAATAACAATGTAAAAAACAAAATCATGAAATACATTAAAATAGGTAGAATATTTCGTATAATCTCATCAAGAAAAAAAGCAATATAACAAAAGAAATAATGGAAATGAAGAAGCCAAGATTAAACAATCCTGAACAATATTAATAATCACAATAAATACGATAATCAAAATACAAAAAATATATAGTCAGCAAACTTCTTATTGCAAGAGTAATATTGTAACTAATTAATAATATGAAAGAATAAGCGAGACAGATAAATAGTAATACCACTATTTATTGAAAAAGAATACTTCTAATTCTTCTCCCCTCAAATTAATTAAGTGGACCTTAAACTAAAGTTTTGGTCGTTGCGCCATTTATTATTAGTCTTATCATACATCAAACATGTCTAGTAGCCTAGTTGATTCATTCAGATTTGACAATATGTCACATGGTTATCTTCACTTGGTGTCCGTAGCCCGCATTGGTGCTTCGATTAAATTTTGAATAGCATATTGTAGGGTTCATATGGGGTGTCGCTCCCCCCTTGGATTTTTTTTTAGATATATATAATAGATGTTGAATCTTGGATTTTTTTTTACAAATATTTTAATTATTATAATGTAACAAAGAATAGTTTTGTAACTTTACTACTATGCCTCAAATCAACCTCATATATATAGCCAATGTGCATCACTCAAATAGTTCTCCGACCACACAAAGTCCTCAAATTAGCTGGATTCAGAATTTTGAGTTCATAAATTCTAAATTTTATAGGAAAAATTAATTTATCGAGTTTTAGATAATTCAACACAATTACAAAATCTTAATTAAAGTAATTGAATTCTACTCCACAAGGCATGCACCTAATTAAATTTAATACTCCAACCAAGCATGACTTTGACATTAAACATCACCTAATAACTAACTTGAATTTGGTTGCGGTGGAGTGATAAGATTGTTTCACTCTTAACCAGAAGTCTTAGGTTCAAGCTCTAGGTATGGAGAAAATTCTGTTGAGAGCGTCACCCCTAAATAAGCCCTGCAATATGCAATCCAAATTTTGTCAGGGCTTCAATGTGGACTTCGGAAAAAAACACCTCCTAATAAAAGGCAATGGAATCTTTTTTTTGTCATGATAATAAATGCTTTGGTGTTTTATGACCATGTGGGTAGTGGGTTCATGATGAATTTAATAGGAAAATGCTCAAACTCAACCAATTCACTTAAATAGCCTTCACCATCTACTCCTAGTCATGTGAACAAGACTCTCACTCACTCCCATATCATTGCAATTTGAGATTCTTCTAAGTGATGATGCATCTAGAATTATGTTGACGGTCTATCGGAAATTATTTTTTCTATCTCATAAGGATATAAATATTATGTATATTTTATTTTTATTTGATCTAATCAGTGCCGGAGCCACCTTACAATTAGGGCCCCTTTGGCGGAAAATTATATGATTTATACATGATTAAAATAACTTTTAGGTATATAGTAGATGTCAAACCCTCTTCGACTATTTCATGTGTTTATTTTTTCAGATTTTGAACCCCCTTATTAAAAATCTTGGCTCCGCCATTGGATCTAACTTATAAAATTGTAGTGAGTATGTTATTATTGTTGGTGTGATGCATCTAGAATTATGTTGACGGTCTATCGGAAATTATTTTTTCTATCTCATAAGGATATAAATATTATGTATATTTTATTTTTATTTGATCTAATCAGTGCCGGAGCCACCTTACAATTAGGGGCCCCCTTTTGGCGGAAAATTATATGATTTATACATGATTAAAATAACTTTTAGGTATATAGTAGATGTCAAACCCTCTTCGACTATTTCATGTGTTTATTTTTTCAGATTTTGAACCCCCTTATTAAAAATCTTGGCTCCGCCATTGGATCTAACTTATAAAATTGTAGTGAGTATGTTATTATTGTTGGTGTGATGCATCTAGAATTAAGTTGATAATCTATCAGAAATTATCTTTCTACCTTATGAGAATACAAATATTGTCTACATATATCTTACTTTCATCCGATCTAACTTATAAAATTGTAGTGAGTATTATTGTTGGTGATGCATCTAGAATTAAGTTGATAGTTTATCGAAAATTGTTTTTTCTACCTTATAAGAATATAAATACAGTCTACATACATCTTACTTTCATCTGATCTAACTTATAAAATTGTAGCGAGTATGTTATTATTGCTGGTGATACATCTAGAATTAAGTAGATAGTCTATCGCATATTGCTTTTCTACCTTATAAGAATATAAATATAGTCTACATATATTTTACTTTCATCTGATCTAACTTATAAAATTATATTGAATAAATTATTATTATTGACTATGCATCTAGAGAAGACGATTATGTTGACCTTGAGGATGAATGTGATGATACTGTTGAGCAGCAAATTGAAAAGATAAGAGAACAACTCATTCATGATTCTTCCATGGACAATTTATTTTTGTAGGCCAAAATTCTAAGATTCTGATCTCAAGTATTAATATCTAGATTTGAAATTTATTATTTATTTATATTTTTTTTTGAATTTTTCAACACAAGAGTAGGTGTTATTTAGAGTCATAATTTCATATCAGTGTTTGGATATGCAGGATCGTGATTGATTTCAAATCTCATATTCTCCAAAAAGTATGACTTGAAATTTTAAATCGTGATTACACAAAAAAATATTAAAGGTAAAACTTGAGTTACAAGTTTATATTTTGTAAAAAAAAATCATCAATTAAAAAAAAACTATTTACTACTAATGTTGACTAGTAAAATTTTATGAAATTATGTGTATTTGAAAGCTTGTAATTGCAAACATTTATTTATAAAAGGAACATAGAGCTATGCTTTATCAATACAACGCCTTAAGACATTCTAATAATCTTATTTGTGAATTATGATTTACGCATTTGATAAGATGGTAAAAGAATTAAATTCCTTTCAATAAATTTAAGTAGAATCTAACATAAATGAGGCCAATACATATTACTTGTCATGTGCAAATTGGTGAGTATACAAACAAAGAACAAATCCCATACCAATCTTAAAAAATCTCACTCTTCAATAATGAAATTTGGTGACTACACAAGTGAAACATCTAAATACAAATCTACATTAAAAGATTTATTACGTGTAGACCTTCACACTTCAAGACCCAATTTTGTGATTATACAAATAAAATAAATTATAAGTTGTACTCTATAAAGATGTGATTGACCATATTACTTGTAGAAGATCACACTAGCTTGAAGATATAAACTTGATGACTACACAACAAATATTAGGTACAATCTCCAAAATATAAATTGTCAAAATTGAGGCAACATGGAGCTCTCTTTTTTCTAATCTTTTTTACCCCATCATGTTGTTGTTAACTCATTTTAGCTCAAGAAGCCTCTCCTTTGCCATTTCTGCCTGTTAAATGAAATCAACACATAAGACTTAGCAATCATGGTGCATGGCAAGTCGGGAATTTCGTCAAGAATGTTCATGATTTAATATATGTATTTACAAAAAAAATAATGTTTGACCTATATATACAGAATAATTTTCTAACGAAGGTGGAAAAGTACCTGTTTTTTCCAATTAGTGAAGCTTGTTATGATAGAAAGGAGAATAGTTTGAAGTGTTGCACCACATAATATGCCAATCCATAGACCTTTTCCCCTAAGTTCTAACCAAAAACCCAATAAAAGAGCTATAGGAATTCCAAATAGGTAAAATGAAGCAAGATTGACATAGGCTCCAATATGTTGCCAACCACACCCCCTTGCAACACCTACAAAAAAAATAAAAATAAAAATGAATCAATCCACATTGACAATATATTATATATAGAAACCATATTTTTCACCAACTTTATTCCAATCTTCACTAGTCTGAGACGATCATCTGTTCAAGTACCCCTTCTTCTATTCGAGCCTCATCATAACCAATTTTTTCATCTCATTCATATTCTAAAGGACTCTTTCATATTGCATTGATCCTAGCAACTAGCAAGACAACATAAACTCTTCAACGGATCCTTCTTTTCTCAACTCGCCTTTTCTTAAGGTTTCGTACTACTACTTAAGTGATACGTGAATTGCTCAGGAGAGAGAGATTCAGAGTGCAAATAAAGCATTAAAAGTACTACATAGAGACTTGATAAGTAAAATGTCTAACCTGAAAGAGAAGCTTGTAAGGCATCCATTATGACAGATAATGAAAGAAGAGGAGCAATCTTTGCTACATAGTTCACAACTTCCATCTCACTACTGTAAATGAAACCAAAAATGTTTCGACAACCAAATAGAGTCGCGCTTATTAGTATAGCCTCCATTACTGTAAGGAGCATCACTGTGAAAACAGAAATACGCGCTCTTTGTGGATTTCCAGCTCCTAACTCGTTGGAAACTCTCGTGCTGATAATTAAACGAAACGTTAGAACTTAGAACCTCAATGCTCAAATATAACATACCATTAGAATCTTATAAGTTCATACCTTACAGCACTAGAAAGACCATATGGAATTGAATAAAGTGTAGCAATAGTGTTGAGGCTGTAAAACAGAATGCCACAAGAAGAAAGTCAGAGAACTTATTATAGTATGTGACCGTCTCATCTAAAAGCTTAAGCTGTTACAGAGATCGATAAACTTACCATACAGATAGCACTGAAGTTTCAAGCTCAGGATTTGGCAATAGCCCTGATAACAACACAATGAACTCGAATGACCATCCTTCAAGACTATACCAAAAAAACAAAAACAAGAAACACATTATACAATTGTCTAACAAGTCAATAAGTTTTAGTAACTAGTGAAACATACCATATCATGACAGCTGAAGGGATAGCAAAACGAAAGAACTCTTTCGTTCCATGGAAAATCTCTGATGAAATTGGCACACGAGTTTTCTCACAAGCAGGGGAAAACCTCATGTATGACGCGAGAATTGTGACATTTAACCAAATGGATATGTCCATTGCAAATGCAGCCCCAATATTCTTGAAGCCAGTGTGATAAACTAGTAACCAACATAGTGGTACATGAAAAGCTATTGTTACAGATGAACTTATGATTAAAGGAAGGATCATACTTTGCATTAGATAATATCGAACGAGGGGCTGAAGAGCTGCACTACCAAAGAGAGTTGGGATTAAACACATTATGAATCTTCCAGCTTCATGTGAAATCTGAGGATCTTGTCCGATGAATACGAGTAATCTTCCTATGTATATCCATAACATGGACAGGGGAATGCAAACTATAAATAGACAGAAGATAGCTGTGTATGTTTGTGTTCCAATTTTCTTGTATTGCTTAGCTCCATATGCTTGTCCACATAGTGTTTCTAGTGCACTTGCCATTCCTAGCTGCAAAATTACAAGTGATTTTTTCAGCTAAGTATATGTGATATGCAACTTGAAATTACATATTTTTTTCCCTCAAAACAGAGATTTTATTTTGTTTAGATATTTGTCTGGCTATACGTCATTTCATTAAGAATATAACAGCAATAACCAGGATTTCTATAATATGAGTGCACTGCTGAAGAAACGAAAAGAACAAAATTACATTGAGTGGGAATTGATCCTTTTGTTTCTATTGGTAAATAACTAAGCTTTTAAGTTTTAACTAAGTGCACCATCAACTCTTTTTGAAGTGTGGGTGTCAATATACGACGGGTGGTATTAGATCAATTCTAGAAATATGTACGTAAAATATCTAGTTTCGAAGAAAGATCACGGGTTTACGTGCCCTATAAATTATACATAAATTTGTTCCTATCAACAAGAATATACCGCGTATATTTTCATAAGTGAGATCTGAGGAGGATGGATATATGCTGACCTTACTCCTATTTTTGTGGGGTAGAGAAATTGTTTATGATAACATGAAGATTGTTAAGTTTTA
The DNA here is from genome assembly GCF_000226075.1 of Solanum tuberosum. Classification (NCBI taxonomy): domain Eukaryota; kingdom Viridiplantae; phylum Streptophyta; class Magnoliopsida; order Solanales; family Solanaceae; genus Solanum; species Solanum tuberosum. The sequence goes on along the minus strand of NW_006239245.1, from coordinate 295,691 downwards.
AATTATTTTTGAATATAGAAAAATGTGATTCTCTTACCAATAAGAGTTGTGATGAAGTGGGAACCGATGCAGGTACCAAACAAACGGTGCGAAACCCAAAAGAAAAAGAGGAAGAGAAGATGGCGCTCTTTTTAGGAGAGACCAAAAAAAAAAGTGCACCACAGAAATTGAAAGATATAGTACTCACTCCGTTTCAAATTATAATTATCTTAAATTATTTATCATTTTATAAGTTCAATACAAAATTAATTATTCTTTCTCATTTTACCCTTTATAGTAATTGTTCTTGATAAGACTATAGACATCTAAATCATGAGGTAATAACATACAAATAGATTAAATAATCAATCAAGAGAGACTACACCCTATGACATAATTAAGGGTAAAAGAGTCAAATCTCCACCTAATAATTTTTTTATGTGGAAATATGTTTTTGGAAAAAGAATAGTAGTACTATATTTTGTGTACCCTCTATATACAAGTTACAACAAATAATTAGGTGTTTTAATTGTTTATTTAGTTCAAATTAGGACGAATTTGTTTCTAGATTTAAACATGGATAACGTGTTATAAAAACAAAAGTATTTGAACTTGATTAAAAAAAAAAGCAGCCGATAATTATTGTCAATTGTTTTGACCATGACCAAGTTGATAAACACGTCGTACAAAAAACTTTAGTTTGTCTACCTAACGTTATTATGCTGAATTTAATTTTATATAATCGATCGTTAGGTCAGCGTGTAAGAGTTATGTCAGTATTAGTATAAAGAATCGTCATAAGATTATTTGTATGCTTAGTTTATGCATGATTTAGTTATTTATGTTCTATTTATTAAATTTTATACATAACAAATGAATATTAATATGCTACCGTATATGATATTACTTAGATAAATAATTTAAGGAGTTGTTTGGTTTGAATTCAAGTTATGATGGAATAAGTTATTATGGGATTAGTTATGATGGGATAATTTATGCTAAGATTATTTTTTATTGAGTGTTTGATTTGTTGTATTCAAAATATCCTTCATGGATGTGAAAAGTAATGTATAAAAAGTGTTTAAAGGGACATTTTTGTCATTTAGTCATTTTATTCCGGGATTAGTATACCACCCATTGAAAGGGATAACTTATCCCGATACTAATTATTAATCCTGACATAAGTTATTCCGGACTTGTCAACCAAACAACAAATTAAGTGGCACTATAATTTAATCTCAGGACTATTTTAAGTTATCCTTCACATCAAACGACCCCTTAGTTCCTAACCGGCTACCAAACGATCCATGTATAGTGGGAACTGCACAGGAGACAGCAAAAGCAGAAATCTTGGGCCCTTTTCTGTGTTGATGCTTCTTTTTAGTACATTATTTCTACGTATTTTTAGTATAAGATTATAAATTTAAATGTCATTTTTATTTCGTCAAGTTACATTGAAATGAAAAAAAAAAAATAAAAAAAACACTTTTTACTTTTTTAAATTTCGTATAAAGAGAAAATTAGACAAACAAATTGAAACAGAGAAAGTACTCAATAATGATATTTCAACTACCTGATAGCTATACTTTATTTTGCTTTCATATTTGAGTTTAATATGAATATTTCAAATTCCTCTTCTTCTTTTTTGTCTCTTTTATTTTGGAAAAAATAAATGATAGAGAGCAAAAAATAAAAAAACTTCATGATTTAAATTCAAATTCATCTCCATAGATTCATTAACCAGTACAAGTAGGCCTTGTTTAATTGAATAGTGTAACCTGCCATCTGATCTAACTAATCTTATTATTAATATTAATAATAATGAAATTGTTACTTAATTATCATATCTTCAACACATAGACAATGGTTTTGCACTATATTGCTCAGATTCTTCAAAAATGTCATCAGACACGTACTGTCAGATCCTTCAAAAATAGTGTATTTTTTAAAGATAAGATACAACATAATTTTTGAAGCAATTATCATATCTTCAACACAAAAGATAATGGTTTTGCACTATATTATTCAGACTCTTTAAAAATGTCAGCAGAAGACACGTACTGTCAGATTCTTCAAAAATAGTGTATTTTTTAAAGATCATATACATAACACAATATTTGAAGCAATTACCATATCTTCAACTCAAAAGATAATAGTTTTGCACTCTGTTGTTCAGACTCTTCAAAAATATCATCAGAACACATACTGTCAAATCCTTTAAAGACAGTGCATCTTTAAAAGATCAGATACAGATGCGATGATAACAACATAAATTTTTGAAGAGTCTGAACAACGTGAAATAAAAAGAAGGAGATGGATATACATACAAGAAGAGTTAAGCCAGTGACAGTAGCAAGAGAGACAGCAATAGCAGTGCTAGATAGGTAAAGTTGACCTAAATGGCCAACCATCATCATAGATATAACTTGTAACAAATATTGTGATAGTGTTACTGATGCCATTGGCCCAGCCAAGTAACCAATCTTCTTTATTTCCATCCATATAACATCCCATTTCACTTCTTGATCTGTCAACACAACTTCAATATTATTTTCCTCTAATAATTTCTCTTTTACTAACAATCCCTCTTCTAAATAACTTCCCATTTTTTTTTCTATTTTTGTTGTGTGTGTTGTTGTTGTTGCTCTAGTTTTCTTTAAAACTAATTGAATGGAGTACCCTTTATATAAACCTTGCATGTGAGGAGGAGGAGGAGGGAGTTGTTGGAGACCACTAGACCTAATTATGTACATATAGTAATAAATGTGTAGATGTGTTAGGCTAGGTGTGAGGGGATGGAGAAAATGGTCTTATTGATTCATACTTATTCGCACCAGGTGTTTACATTACGTTAAATAAACGAAGGAAAAAGAATCGTGTTTATTCGTTTATTTTGAAAGTTACTTCTAGTATATAATCAATCTGACCTTTATAATAGTGATTATCTTCGATCGATAATAATATTTTATTATAATGATTACGTTTTTCATGGCGTTGATTGTTCATGTTATATTATATGCAGAGGCGGAACCAAGGTTAGGAGTTTGGAGGGTTCTAAATCAATTTTGTTTAGGGGTTCACATGTTGATAAATATATATTTAATTAATATTCTAATACAAAGATAGAGTCTACGAAAAAGCTAGTGGGTTCGTCCTAATCCATGAAGTCCCACCTAACTCCGCCTCTGATTATATGTTCTAATAATAACATTTCCTATAATATACAAATAAACAATGATTTATAAAAAGGTTTGGGTGTACTATTTGAATAAAATAAAAATGTACATAGTTGGCAAAGTTTCATTGTTTTAATTTCCCTTAATTAACCCTCAATAAATCTCCACGAAATAGAGTTTTTATTTATTTTCTATATCTATCCTAACACCATAGAAATAAGCATATCCATTTAATTGGATCCCAAAAACCAAATCTACATCTATTAATTAATATATAATTGGAGTCTTTTATTGAAAATTTAATGTTTCTCCAAACTAGCTAAGAATTTAAGTATACAATGTATATATCTTTGCCATACCTATATTTATCACTATTTGTAGCTTATTAAAATTTTATTTTCTAAAGTTAAATTGTTTGTTTGATATAAATACTGCATAATTTTGACATACATATATATTTTATAATATTCCTTCTGTCGTAAATTATTTGTTGTGATTTATTTTACACGCTTCTAAGAAACCAAGTTAAAACTTTAAAAAAAAAATATTATGTTCCTTATTAATATTTGAACAATCATAATATCATCTCATAGTTAAAATATTTGTAATTTTCAATAATAGTTATTATTAAGGATTAAATGAAAAAATTAACTATTCTTTTCTTAAAACTTCTAAAATGTAAATAAAGATAATTATCTTTATGATAAAATCACGATAGATAATCTGAAACGAGGTAACCAAGAAATGATAGATCCGTGTTAGGCAAATGTTTTGCATTGGAATTGGTGATTTATAAATAGTTGAGTTGGCTGCAGAGAAAGTGACAAAAATTAATTATATTATTGCGGTACATTATACTCCCTCTATCCCTAATTACTTGTCCACTTTTGAATTGACACATCTCTTAAGAAAACAATTAATAATATAATTAGTTTATCATTTTACCCCTATTAATTATGAAGTGGATGAAAAGTTCTACATTTTTTCAAAGTAATTAATCATTTAATTGAGGATATAATAGGTAAAAAAAATTTCCTTTTTTGATTTGTCAAAATGGACAAGTAATTAGAGATAACTGTAAAAGAAAAAGTGGACAAGTAAATAGGAATAGAGCGAGTATTTACTCAAAACCTTAATCATGCAGACAAAATGGAGAATACCTACACATTTTTTATAATTAGATTTAAGTGTATTTTATAACTATAAGCCATCTTTAAGATCGAAATTTTACTTAGTTTAATTTGTTTATTATATTTTTTTAATTCATTTGAAAAAATATTTATATTTTTGATAATTTTTTTGTTTTAATTTTTTGTAATATATTTAAAATTATAAATTTAAATTTTTATGGTATATCAATTTAACTTCGAAGACCAATTTTATTTGACTCTCATAAAACAAAACATAAAAACTAATTTGAGACGGGAAAATATAATTGAACATGTAAGTCAAATGACATTTTACTCTTCGAACACATACACTATTTCTTTTAATTATAAAAATGAAAATGGACGGGAACAAATATTTATTGACTTTTCCGACAAAAAATTTCAAGTTGTTCAGATTTGTATTTTTAAAATATATTTCCCTCAACAATGTAGTTTAGAAAAAGTAAGATTGCTTTAATTTCATAATTTGATAAATTATTGATTGATTTTACACCTGTATGTGTCATGTGTGTACATGTTATAGTCAAATCTCAAATAGAAAATGATTTAAAAATAAAAATAAATTACATCTAACTTGTTAGATAGGGCATGTTTTTAATTAGGGGACCATGTATGAGTTGTAAAAGTTGTAAAGTTTACTTGGTAAATAAAAAATTTCCTTACCAAAAAAATAATATTAATAATATATTTTGCATATTTTTATAAGTATAGTTAATATAATAATGTTAAAGTTATCCTAACATACGAATTAACTACTTGTCTTAATTTTCAAACAATTGAAAATTCACATTTAAAAATATTATCAAACTATAATTATTACCTTCCTTAAAGTAAATAATCCATAAACATTATTAGTAGTATAATTTAAAACATTATTCTTTCATGAATAAAAATAAAAGGGTTTTAAAAAGCAAAATAGAAAAATTCGATTATTTTGAGAAGCATAAAATTAAGAAATGAATATCAATAGAAAGTGAAGATATAAAATTTAATTATATTTCTAGCTATTTTTAAAAGAATGTTCAAATGATATTCATGCTCATGATATTCTCAATTAGTAATTATGCCATATTATAATTTTTTATTTGAGTTGTTCTGAATCTTTACATTTTTTTAAATGAATTGAACCTTTTATATATTTGTTAAAGAATTTGTGGGTCAATAATGCTAATATATTGGGGAATTTGACACATTATAAAACTAAACCCTATATAAATATATTATGACGTTTTATCAATACTTCACCAAAAAATAAGCCCCGAGTGAGTCCCAAAAAAATCTCTTACCAAACAAAGTGACAATTTAATATGAGAGAGTATGGGTAACACTCTAAAAAGTCAAATTTTATTTCATAGAATTTAGCAATATCACTTTATATCTAAGTTTTAAGTTTCAAGTTTCGATTATACTATAATTTTATTTTTTATTTTATTAAACAGTCCTGTATGCATCCATTAAGGTAGTGTTAGCTTAAAGATTAGACATTTTAAAATAATATTTCGTCTCAATTTATGTGAAGATAGAGTATTATATTTAAGAAGGTTAAATATATTTTTACTATAATTTTTTTTAAAAAAAATAGTTATATTAATTGTTTGTAATATTTTTAAATATATTTTTAAAATATATAAATTTTATTTATAAATATTTGAAGAATTTATATCCAAATTTGTAATTAAATTTAGAAAGAAGTGATGAAAACAATCTTAATTTGGCACGAATTATTAGTTTTACCCTTGTACTATTGACAACCTTAAAAATGCAGCTTTACTTGACTAACTTAAATACACCCCCAATCTTGCAACATATATAACTGAAATACACCCTTAAATTTTCGTCAAGTTTAGGGATATTTTCAACACTTCTCTCAGCTTTTTACTAAGAGTCTCATGCTCCTACAAGAGTTTGAGATCACTTGTTATGTCATGAAACAAATCGAGAGTGTATCTAAGTTTAGTTAAACAATAGAAGACTTTTTCCAGACGCACGGTCAATATGTGTTTGACTCCCCTACTTTAGAAAAAGTAGATTTCTTTAATTTCATGATTTGATAAAATATATTCTTAATTGATTTTACACCTGCATGTGTCATGTGTGTACATGTTATAGTCAAATCTCAAATAGAAATTTATTTAAAAAAAATAAAATGAGTCTAACTTGTTAGATAGCATGTTTTTAATTAGGGACCATTTATGAGTTGTAAGTTTACTTGGTAAATAAAAAAATTGTTTACCGAAAAATAAGTATAGATAATATAATAATGTTAAAGTTATCATCGTTTGCAACAAATTTTAAAGTGATAGAAAATAAATTACAATCACAAAAAAATAAGAAGAAACATAATTTTATTTATCAAGATTGCGGGTACAATTCTATTGATCCCTTGATACTACTCTCCTAAGATGATTTATCCATGATTCGAGGGTCGTTAGTAGCGTATTTCTTGAACTAGGATGATTTAGATTTGACCTCTATATGAATATTCCATCAATTTGTGGAATATTCGAGATCTTCGATCTCTTTAAAAATACCCAAGAGTTTATGGGATCTTTGAGATGCCTTTAAAGGGAATTTAGTACCCTTTGTATAGGCATAAACTAGGGTTTAGGGTTGAGTAGCCACCAAGAATTCTAATTGAAACTGAACACACCTTCTAGAGTCCCAATTCGAATTGAACACGTCTTGTAGAGTCCGCAAAATTTCAATGTCTACAAATGCCCCCTGCTTCAAGGCTTGTCGAAGTGTAAACTCGATGAAACTCAAAGACGAGGCTTGAA
>NW_006239245.1:187679-288539 GCF_000226075.1 Solanum tuberosum | reverse complement strand
TTGAAGTACTCATTCTTCCACCTTTGCAGCTTCAGATTTTCATATTTGATTTAAGAGAAAAAATATGAAGGGTAGATTTGGTCCCACTGGGCGTGCCAATTTGTTTGCAACAAATTTTAAAGTGACAGAAAATAAATTACAATCACAAAAAAATAAGAAGAAACATAATTTTATTTATCAAGGTTGCGGGTACAATTCTGTTGATCCCTTGATTCTACTCTCCTAAGATTTACCCATGATTCGAGGGCCGTTAGTGGCGTATTTCTTGAACTAGGATGATTTAGATTTGACCTCTATATGAATATTCCATCAATTTGTGGAATATTCGAGATCTTTGATCTTTTTAAGAATACCCAAGAGTTTATGGGATCTTTGAGATGCCTTTTAAGGGAATTTAGCACCCTTTATATAGGCATAAACTAGGGTTTAAGGTTGAGTAGCCTCCAAGAATTCTAATTGAAACTGAACACACATTCTAGAGTCTCAATTCGAATTGAACACGTCTGTAGAGTCCGCAAAATTTCAATGTCTACAAATGCCCCCTGCTTCAAGGCTTGTCGAAGTGTAAACTCGATGAAACTCAAAGACGAGGCTTGAATTACTCATTCTTCCACCTTTGCAGCTTCAGATTTTCATATTTGATTTAAGAGAGAAGAGATGAAGGGCAGATTTGGTCCCACTGGGCGTGCCAAATTGTTTGCAACAAATTTTAAAGTGACAGAAAATACATTACAATCACAAAAAAATAAGAAGAAACATAATTTTATTTATCAAGATTGCGGGTACAATGAATATTCGAGATCTTCGATTCTTTAAAAATACCCAAGAGTTTATGGGATCTTTGAGATGTCTTTTAAGAGAATTTAGTACCTTTTATATAGGCATAAACTAGGGTTTAGGGTTGAGTAGCCTCCAAGAATTCAAATTGAAATTGAACACACCTTCTAGAATCCCAATTCAAATTGAACACGTCTTGTAGAGTCCGCAAAATTTCAATGTCTACAATCATAAGATACAAATTAACTACTTGTCTTAATTTTCAAACAATTGAAAATTCACATTAAATTTTTTTTATCAAACTATAAATATTACCTCCCTTAAAGTAAATAATCCATAAACATTATTAGTAGATAAATGTGCTTTTTAAATTTTGCTATTTAAAAGATAAATGTGCTTTTTAAATAGCAAAATATAAAAGTCTCATAGTTTTGAGAAGCATAAAATTAAAACATGAAAATCAATAGAAAATGTAGATATAAATTTAGTTATATATCTAACTATTTTTAGAAAAAAAATGTTCAAATGATATTCATTGTTATGATACTCTTAATTAGCAACTATGCAATTTGTTATTTGAGTTATTCTGAATCTTCATATTTCTTAAAATGAATTGAATTTTTAATTTATTTGTTAAAGAATTTGAGCATCGCTAATTAGGAAATTTGACATATTACTTTGATAGAAGCGTATAAGCTAGTGAGCCTCAAACGAACGTTACGCTCACTATCATAACGTTTTCTCAAATTTTATTTCATAGAATTCAGCAAAATATCACTTCATTTGTAAGTTTCAAATTTCAACTTCCAACTACATTACGCAGTTCAATTTTTGATTTTATTAAATAGTCATGCATGCATCCATTAAGGTTGCATTAGCTTAAAGATTAGACATTTTAAAATTGTACTTCGTCTCAATTTATGTGAAGATAATATTATATTTGAGGAGGTCAAATATTTTTTACTATAACTTTTTCTTTTTTTTAAAAAAAAATTAGTTATATTAACTTGTGTGTAATATTTTTTAAATATAATTTTCAAATATATAAAATTTTATTTATAAATATTTGAAGAATTTATATCCAAATTTATAATTAAATTTAGAAAGAAGTGCCAAAAACATTCTTAATCTCGGCACGAATTATTAGTTTCATCCTCGTACTATTGACAACTTTAAAAATACCGTTTTACTTGACTAACTTAAATACACATCCGATCTTGCAACATATATAACTGAAATACAACCTTAATTTTTCGCCAAGTTTTGGGTATTTTCAACACTTCTCTCGACTTTTTATTAACAGTTTCATGCTCCTATAAGAATTTGAGACCACTTGTTATGTCATGTGACAGATCAAGGGTGTATCTAAATTTAATTAAATAATTAGAAGATTCTTTTTAACACTGTCAATAAGTGTTTGACTCTTGTACTCTGAATATCTCTACATAAATTAAAATAAATGGGAGTAATAATTTTAACTCAATCTCAAAATGTATTTTGTAGACTCAATTATTTTTCAAATTAAAAAGGAACAAATAAAACCTTAAAATATGGCTAGGTTACAAATCCTTTTTATGTGTACCTACAAAAAATAAAAAAAACTTTTCATGTAGCTGGAAATTGGAATAAGAACTTTTGTACTGTATCACGTGGTACGCATTAAACCTGAATGAAAAAGATTGATGATGTGGAAATGACATAGAAAGAGAAGTAAAAAAAAATGGAGACATGGAAGAAAATTTTCTCCGTCTTATATTAGTTAGTCATTTTTTTATACACGTATATTAAGAAATCACAAATAAAAAGATAATATTACTAATTCAATGTTTTCTTGATTTAATAAGGTGAACAACTAATATGAGATGGAAAGAGTAACTTTCAATTCAGTCGGACTCTAAATAAAATGTGGAGACCCCTTCTTCATCTTTTTTTTTTTTCATACGATGTCCGGAGATCATATTAGATTCCCGGCTAAATTTAAATCGCATACTATAGGGCCCTTTCGGGGGTGATGCTTTCATCTTGATTTTCTCTATACCAAGACTCAAGTCCGAAACTTTTAATTAAAAGTGAAACAATTTTATCACTACACCACAACTTAGATCGGTGTGCGAACCCCCTTCATCTTTCATGCATTAATTCAATCTCTCTCAATGATTAAATTAAAGTGGTAACTGCAACACCTAACACTTTTGGGTAACGATAGGCAATTCAAACACAAGTGGGAAACAAAGTGCAAATATTACTCGAGCTCCATTTTAATTTATATGATATAATTTAATTGAATATTGAGTTGAGAAAGAAATTATAGTTTAGAAATTTGTTTATATATAATAATTCATAGATATTTTATATTTGTATAGCTATAAATTATTTCATAAAAATTTTAAAATTTTAAAATTAAATTATTAATAGTAAATATATATTTTGGACTAATTAAAAAGAAAGACAAAAGAAGTATTATTATTTATGGAATAGACAGAGTAGAGACATGTCCACTCAATTTATTATTATTTTCTGCCCATTTGGTACTTATTAATTGTAATTTGTAACGTGTAAACTTAAGAAATAAAAGAACGTTCGAGGGGTGCTTGTTGACACATTTTAAACCACATATCAATTATCTTAGGAAAAAAGTAGGGGTTGACATGAATATGAGAAAATTGAAAAATCAGATTGAATCGAGTTAATTTGGTTTGATGTTGGTGTTTTTGTTTCTTCAACAGGTGGATTCTTTGGTTTGGTGTTCAATGTAAGGGTTGGTTTCTAAAATTTTGTGCATCGAATAATTGAGTTTTTAATTTAAAAATAATAATTACTGTATATATTTAAGGGCATTTAATACTATACACAACTGTGTTAGGTTTGGCATCCCCTTGCTCCATTATCCTCAACAAACTAAGAGCTGTTTGAGTATGCCCTTGTTTACAAAGCCCATTCATGACTGTACCAAACATAACTTTATTCATCCAGTGACGGAAACAGAATTTTCAATAAGGGAATTCGAAATCTAAAAAAATAGACCTACGAAGTAGTCGAAAGGGGTTCGATATCTACTATATGTACCTAAAAAACTATTTTAACTATGTATAAATCATATAATTTTCCGCCGAAAGGAGTTCAGATGAACCCTAGGTGGCTCCGCCACTGCATCCATCTTACAAATCTTCTCTTTCACCAGCTTCCTAAACAACCACATAGCATCCTGAATCTTATTTTGTTCAAAAAGTCCACTCATAAGAGTACTTAAAGTAACCACATTTAATAAAGATAATTATCTTTAAGATTAAAATCACAATAGATAATCTGAGACGAAGCAAGAAATCATAGATTCGTGTTAGGCTAATTATTTCCATTGGAATTGGTGATTTATAAATACTAGTAGACTTGACTACAGAGAATGTGACAAAAATTAATTAGATTATCGTGGTACATTATATTTTACTCAAAACCTTAATCATTGCAGACAAAATGGAGAATATCTACACATTTTTTGGATAATAATTAAATAGATTTAAGTGTATTTTTTAATTATATAAGCCATCTTTAAGATCGAAATTCTACTTAGTTTAATTTGTTTATTTAATTCATTTAAAAGAAATATTACATTTTTGGTAATTTTTTTGTTTTAAATTTTTTCGTGATATTTAAGATCATAAAATTTTGGGAAAAATTATGCAGAATATCAAACATTTAGCCTATATTAAGTATTATAGCTACAATTTAAGAAAATTGTAATTCGCAGCTACAATTTTCCCAATTCTTACTATTCGCCTGATTTGTATAAATTTAGAATTTGTATAATTCTATTCCTGATTGTATAAATCTAGAATTTTATGTATGCTTATCCTAGTTATTTGTAGACGATTTATGAAAAATTCATAATAAATTACCCTGTTTGTATATTGCAAGCGAAATATACAAACGGAGCTCTGAAAAATTCATAAATGTATAAATACATAATTCGTATATACTTATCCTATTTGTATATTGCAAGCAAAATATACAAACGAACAGAAATATATACAAATCGTAACCTCCATAGCAAATGAAATTATAGCAATGGAGTACAATTATCGAAAATATAGCTATAAAGCTTTATTATGTCGATTATGTTTGATATTTTTAAAATTTCCTCAAAATTTTTATAATATTCTATATAACTTTTATTTAATCCAATTGAACTTCGAAGATCAGTTGTATTTCACTCTCCTGAAACAAAACATAAATCCTAATTTGAGACGAAGGAAATATGAGTTGAACATGTCAGTCAAATGACATTTTACTCCTCGAACACGTACACTACTTTTTTATTATTATTATTATAAATAAATGAAAATGGATTCGGAAGAAATGTTTATTTGCTTTTCATTTGACCAATAAATCAAGTTGTTCATATTTGTTTTTAAAAAAATATATTTCCCTCAAGAATGTAGTTTAGAAAAAGTAAATTTCTTTAATTTCATAATTTGATAAAATATATTCTTGATTGATTTTACACCTGCATGTGTCATGTGTGTACATGTTATAGTCAAATCTCAAATCTCAAATTATTTTTTAAAAAGATAAATTGCATCTAACTTGTTAGATAGGGCATGTTTTTAATTAGGGACCATTTATGAGTTGTAAAGTTTACTTGGTAAATAATAAAACTTGCTTACCAAAAAAATAATATTAATAATATATTTTGCATATTTTTATAAGTATAGTCTTATAGATAATATAATAATGTTAAAGTTATCCTAACATACAAATTAACTACTTGTCTTAATTTTCAAACAATTGAAAATTCACATTAAAAAATATTATCAAACTATAAATATTGCCTTCCTTAAAGTAAATAATCCATAAACATTATTAGTAGTATAATTTAAAACATTATTCTATTGTGATTAAAAATAAAAGGGTTTTAAATAAAAATTCGATTATTTTGAGAAGCATAAAATTAAGAAATGAAAATCAATAGAAAGTTAAGATATAAAATTTAATTATATTTCTAGCTATTTTTAAAAGAATGTTCAAATGATATTCATTCTCATGATATTCTCAATTAGTAAATATGCAATATTATAATTTTTTATTTGAGTTATTCTCAATCTTTACATTTTTAAAAATGAATTGAACCTTTTATATATTTGTTAAAGATTTGTGGATCAATAATGCTAATATATTAGGGAATTTGACACATTATAAAACTAAGCCCTACATATAAATATATTATGACGTTTTATCAGTACTTCACCAAAAATTAAGCCCCGAGTGAGTCCCAAAAAAGTCTCATACCAAACAAAGTGACAATTTAATATGAGAGAGTATGGGTAACACTCTTTAAAGTCAAATTTTATTTCATAGAATTTAGCAATATCACTTTATATCTAAGTTTTAAGTTTCAAGTTTTGAAGATCAAATTTCGATTATACTATAATTCAATTTTTTATTTTATTAAACAGTCCTGCATGCATCCATTAAGGTAAGCGTTAGCTTAAAGATTAGACATTTTAAAATTGTATTTCGTCTCAATTTATGTGAAGATAAAGTATTATATTTAAGGAGGTTAAATATATTTTTACTATAATTTTTTTTTAAAAAAGATTATTTATATTAATTGTTTGTAATATTTTTAAATATATAAATTTTATTTATAAGTATTTGAAGAATTTATATCCAAATTTGTAATTAAATTTAGAAAGAAGTGCTGAAAACAATCTTAATTTGGCACGAATTATTAGCTTTACCCTTGTACTATTGACAACCTTAAAAATACAACTTTACTTGACTAACTTAAATACACCCCCGATCTTGCAACATATATAACTGAAATACACCCTTAAATTCTCGCCAAGTTTAGGGATATTTTCAACACTTCTCTCAGCTTTTTACTAAGAGTCTCATGCTCCTACAAGAGTTTGAGACCACTTGTTATGTCATGAAACAAATCGAGGGTGTATCTAAGTTTAATTAAATAAATAGAAGACTTTTTCCAGACGCACTGTCAATAAGTGTTTGACTCTAGTACTCTGAATATATATTTACATAAATTAATATAAATGGGAGTAATAATTTTAACTCAATCTCAAAATGTATTTTGTAGACTCAATTATTTTTCAAATTAAAAAGGAACAAATATAACCTTAAAATATGGTTAGGTTACAAATCCTTTTTATGTGTACCTACAAAAAATAAAAAAAACGTTTCATGTAGCTGGAAATTGGAATAAAAACTTTTGTACTGTATCACGTGGAATCTGAATGAAAAAGATTGATGATGTGGAAATGACATAGAAAGAGAAGTAAAAAAAAATGGAGACATAGAAGAAAATTTTCTCCGTCTTATATTAGTTAATCATTTTTTTTATACACGTATATTAAGAAATCACAAATAAAAAGATAATATTACTAATTCAATGTTTTCTTGATTTAATAAGGTGAACAACTAATATGGGATGGAAAGAGTAACTTTCAATTCAGTCGGACTCTAAATAAAATGTGGAGACCCCTTCTTCATCTTCTTCTTTTTTTCATACGATGTCCGGAGATCATAATGGAGCCCCGGTTAAATTTAAATCGCATACTATAGGGCCCTTTCAAGGGTAGTGCTTTCATCCTGATTTTCTCTATACCAAGACTCAAGTCCAAAACCTTTAATTAAAAGTAAAGCAATCTTATCACTGCACCACAATTCAGATCGGTCGGCGAACCCCCTTCATCTTTCATGCATTAATTCAATCTCTCTCAATGATTAAATTAAAGTGGTACCTGCAACACCTAACACTTTTGGGTAACGATAGGCAATTCAAACACAAGTGGGAAACAAAGTGCAAATATTACTCGCTCTCCGTTTTAATTTATATGATATAATTTAATTGAATATTGAGTTGAGAAAGAAATTATAGTTTAGAAATTTGTTTATTTATAATAATTCATAGATATTTTATATTTGTGTAGCTATAAATTATTTCATAAAAATTTAAAAAAATTAAAATTAAATTATTAATAGTAAATATATATTTTGGACTAATTAAAAAGAAAGACGAAAGAAATATTATTATTTATGGAATAGACAGAATAGAGACATGTCCACTCAATTTATTATTATTTTCTGTCCATTTAGTACTTATTAATTGTAATTTGTAACGCGTAAACTTAAGAAATAAAAGAACGTTCGAGGGGTGCTTGTTGATAGGGCTGCGCATAAACATCGAAAAATCGAAAAATCGAACCGAATCGAATTATTTCAGTTTTTGGTTCGGTATTCGATATATGTTTTTGTATTTTTCGGTATTTCGGTTCAGTTTTCGGTATGTAATTTTTGTGTTATTCGGTATTTCGATTTATCGAAATATATTATATTATAATATTAATTATTAATATTAAATAATAAATATTATAATTTAAAATTAAAAGCAGAAGTAGGTCAAAAGTTTGTCTTTTTAAACTTTTCCTACTTTTCAACGTTACAGACCCACTTCCCAAAAGGCAAAAATTATCGTTCTCACTTCCCACGTCTAGTCGTCTACAGATTACAGCAGCAGCGATCGTTCCGGCGACCAAGCACGCAGCAGTCGCCAGTCGACCAGCAGGCAGCCACAGCACAACAACGACCGGTAAATTTCAATGTTATAACAAGGGTAAACTCAATGTTAAGAAAATATATATATATAAATAAAATAAACAAAAAAATTACAAAATTTTATAAAGCCCACTAAGCAGGCCCATAACAAAAAATCAAACCGAAATAACATAAATCGAACCAAAATAAGAAAAATCGAACCGAATTTCGATTCGGTGCTTGGTACACGTTGTACAAGAACCGAAAACCGATTTTCTTTTTTGAAACCGAATCGAAATACCGAATGCCTAGCCCTACTTGTTGACACATTTTAAACCACATATCAATTATCTTAGGAAAAATGTAGGGGTTGACATAAATATGAGAAAATTGAAAAATAGGATCGAATCGAGTTAATTTGGTTCTTCAATTTTTTGGTTTTTTTTTTTTGATAAAGATATTATTATTATTATTATTATTATTATTATTATTATTATTATTATTATTTTAATCCCTCCCTAGGAGCTTCCACCCCTTTTGCTCTCTTGGTGACTCGAACTCGCAACCTTCGGGTTGGAAGTGAGGGGTGCTTACCATCCAAGCAACTCCCTCTCGTCCAGTTTTTTGGCTTGATGTTGGTGTTTTTGTTTCTTCAACAGGTGGATTCTTTGGTTTGGTGTTCAATGTAAGGGTTGGTCTCCAAATTTTTGTGCATCGAATAGTTGAACGTGGAATTTAAAAATAATAATTATATATTTAAGGGCATTTAATTAACCAATAAATAAAATTCAACTAGCAATTGAACAAATTAAAATAGCAATAGATTTATTCAGATAGTTAACTTCAATTATTAATTAATCCCCAAGTGAAACTCAAACAAATTTTTGCCGATATATGTATTGTAAATTAAAGGAACCCGTCTTCGTCCTTATTTTTTTCGAGCACTAGTTGGAGGCACAATATTACGTTCTTGGTAAAGATAAATATAATCTTTTAAGCACAATAAGTGTTTCATGGTGAGACACATCATTACTTAACATGATTTTAAATTTTTTAGTATCTTATACTTTGATTTTTTCCTCATTTTATTTTTCATTCGCATAAAAAAACATTTTAAAAACATCGAATCAGTTCAATATGGTACTCAATGACACTTTTTCAAAACCAAATACCAAAGTTTAATAAAATTGAATTAAAAAAACCGAACATCCACTCCTAAAAACATTCATTCTTGTTTGTTTTATTATTAAGATAGGAAAATTGGTCAATTATATCCAAAATTATGCAAAATGAAATGATTTTATTATTTATTTCAGTTTTGTAGCACAAACATCTCTCGTTATAAGCAAATTAATTTGAAAAATACCATTTTTACTAACGATTACGACAACTCAAGTGGAGAAGAGTCAATTTTGCTCATAATCTAATCAATTAAATGTGTCGATTTTGTTTTTCTTCCTAACAAGTCAGGCAGGGTCATCTCGACCATAAGGCCACTAAAGTAATCACTTAGGGTCCCAAATATTTTAGGACCCCCAATTTTTCTAATGATATAGTGTTTAGTTAATTGTAATCTCCTTTCTTACGTGGCTACCATTTTGTTGACTTATTTATATTTTGACGATTATCATGAACCTACATTATTATTTTTATATTTACTTTTATCATTCACCTTTATATTATTATTCTCTCGTAATTGAATATTCTAAAGTCTACCAAATCGTAAAATTTTTTGCATTATGCAAAATCTATTGTTGTGTGCTTATAAAAAAATCAAATTTATTTTCTTGGTGTATTATTTAAATTTCAAATACTGCAACAAATCAATACTATTATAATATCATTATATCAACTTATCAAATTCAGATAAACTATTTCAATATTATTATATAAGTTTTTAAAATTTTTGAGTTAGGTTTTATTATTCTAACTTTATATTATATTTCATTGAAAATTTCATCATTTACATTCTTACTTCATAAGGTCTACATAAATCCTACCTCTCGAGGCTTCACTTTTAAGATATACATGGAGTGTATTATAGTTATTGAATTTATATATGATAACCAACAAAGTAAGACCTCATTATGAAATTTGGCTTTAAGCCCTCAAACTTGTTGAGACGGCATGAAGTCAGAGAACAAAATGATTTATACGTACTAACACATAATAATTGAGCACAAGAATGTTCAAAAAGTTGCAGGGGTACATAATATGATGTTTAAGTAAAAAGAGTAATCATAGTAACACGTACGTTACCTAATTTCAAATGATCATATCTCTATGGCTACTTAATAAATCGAGCTATGATGAAATTAAATTTCTCGAAGTCTAAGTTTTTAATTTGAACTATCATACAAATGTCAAATTACAAATTTGTACTAAAAAAAATGAATTGACTATTCGATCACCAAATACTATCAAAGTTGTCATGGAACTCGTGATTAAGCGCTCGTATTATTAATCTATGTCTCTCAATATGGGATAAAAATAACATTACATAATTTCAAACGAGATGGCACTCGTCTTATCTCACCAAGACAAGTTAGCCTAAACTCAACCATTACAATAAAATGCAGAAATTTTATAATAAACTCAAAAATACCCCAAAATCTGGTTGTCATGTGTACAAGCCTCTAAAGTATTACAATTGATTCAAAAGAAAAACACAAGTCTCAAATGACATTGTTTCTAGAATAGGACAAAATCATAAATAAGAGTAAGAAGGTCTGCTGAAATGACAAGTAGCTACCTTACAAATCTCCATAATATAAGAAGCCTCAGACAAGGAGAAGATAAAATATCACAAAGGTCCGGGCTAGTAACCTACAAAAAATATAGAAGCAAGGGGTGAGTACCAAACCACACGGTAGTTAGCAAGTAAACTTCTAAACACAAGCTAAGAGAATAAAATACGAGTACTTCTTACACATCAATCGAACCTCCACAACTACAACCTGCATAAAACAAGCTCAACCCAACAGTTCACAGTTACATAGCACCCAACTCAACAACAATCACTTTAACAAATTACCTATCCTCAACAACAAACTCAATATTCATCAATCACAACTTCCACAAAAAGGCACTCACAATATCAGCAACACACAAGATCAAGTTCATCAAATAGAGATAATCAAATATCAAGTACTTTCCAACCAACAATAAAACACATAATCATCAAGAATGAAGGATGTCATGGGATGTCATGCAATATAACACCATGAAATGATATGCCTCAGAATACCAAGTACCCTCTCAACCGTATATACATGATACTCCTCGAAAATACATCGAGAGTTCATGACCCATGGGGGACTCGCGAGGTCCATATACCGACACGGACGATCTCCATGTGTCTGTGCAGACGATCTCAACGTACTATCATAAATCAAACAAATTTCGCATGGACGATCTCCACGTGCCCAAATTATAATCTTAACATCTCACCATCCCTAGCACGGATGATCTCCATGTGCCTAACTTATACTCAATCTCATCTCAATGCATGTGCACAATATGATTTCAATAAAAGGGATGATGCGTCTCAATCAAATATCAATATGATTTGTAATCACCTCACCTATCACAAGTATACGGGTTCAATAAAGAACACAATCACCCATAATAAACAAGTCAATTAATCACATTGCCTTTTAATACCCCTTTTTCATCATTAGAATCAATCAATGTGGACAAGTCAACCCATCACCAAGTCTCATTACCCCCAAACACATATTACAAGAAAATACACGAATTTCATACACTTAACAAGGGTTTAGAAATTCACTTGCCTCAATTAATCAACAACTCACTCCGGGACTTGAGCCTTCCCTTTTCGTTGAGCTTCCAAATTAATGCAATCTATTCAAGTACATGAACATAATAAGATTTCGAAGCTAACAACACCCATATTAGTATAGGTTCTAAGTTTCAAGCCTAGAGTTAAGCTTCAACTTTTCCAATATCACAATTCTAACGGTATTCATGTAATACAAAATATTCAATACTTAATTTTATACAAAAATAATAATAATTCCAACACTATTTTGTCTTAAAAGATCCGACACTCAATTTACATCTTATGCTTAATCCATAACCACGGAAAACATAGAGTAATTCCTCAAAAATTTTGTGACCTAAACTAACTTGAAACTGTAGCGTAGCATGTATTGAAAATAATTATATATATATACTCCTAACAATTCAATTCCCTTAATTCCCAAAAAAAATTGATAATAAACAAAAATAATATAATAATAATAATAATGTTAGCAATGTTTCTTGTCCCCTAAATTTCAAAGCCGCCAAGAACGATACAACAACATCATATGCCTTCACAACTACCAACCTTCAATTCCTTACAACTATTATACTAATATAATGATAATAAATATTTATTGCATCCACTACGCTCCAAAACTTCATGAATCATAACAATTATCGATCAATGAAGGAAATCAATACCTACTCTAATTAATTTCATATGACAATTGAATTTAATACTATAATCAACAATAGGAAACTAATGATTGTAACCTATTTTAATATTTCAAACTTGGCCCATTATTATAAAAAAAATAAAAAATTATCCACAAATTAATTAACTATAGTTAAATGACCATTTAAAATTATCAAAATGATCTTTTTAGGTCCGGGTCATTACATACTTAAGCTATTATTGTTAATTAATTATCGCTAAAGATTATTTTTAATATAGTGCGTATTGATGTGAAAAAAAGAAGCAATCTTATCATTTTATTATTATTATTATTATTACTTAGATAGAATAGGGACCGCACTACACATATAATCAATACACTTAATAATGCGACTCTGTTTTCTTTAATTTAATTAATTCTCACAAAGTCTAATTGTTGGTTGAGAATTTATGCACTTTACGACTTGTGGAAATAAATTGTCCTGTGACTATAGAGACAGGTAGACTTTGTATAATCATATAACTATGCAGGATTTAGAGAAATTAATGTTTACACCGATTTTATAACCATTACCTTGTGGAATGAAGTGATTGTTTCTGATAGATCATTAGCTCAAGCAAAAATATTATTAAATAGTTCTAAAAAGGAAAACAAGAAGTTAAAGATAAAAGGCTAAGGAAAGCCTAACAACGTATTCTAATAAAGGAAACAATTACTATACCAAAAGAATATTAATTACAATAATGTTACGATTCAAATCATCGTGATTGGCATCCACACTAATCCTCCAGCGGCCGAACCATTACTACTAACCAACTAACCCCAAAGCTAGACATTTAAAAATACAAAAGCAGGTTTCAATGCAGAAATAAACTGGAGTTCTCCTAAACTCCGAAAGTTTGACAAAACAATAATCAAAACATTTGCGAAAAACAATGCTTAGAGCCTGAAAGTCAATGTACCCAAACTCTACTAACGACAAGTCTAAGAACAAGGGGTACAACCCCGAAACTAAACAAGTGAATATCAAAAGTACTAGTCTAAGTCCGAACAGAAATGCACTAAAAAGAGTGAGAACACATGGCAGCCTGGAAGAACTGGCTCACCCATGAATTCGGTCTCAATCAGTGATCTCCTAAATGAGGTCAGTCAGTAGCCACTTGAAGATGTCTTGTACTAAACAAAGAAAGAGCAAGTGTGGTATTGGTACACAACCACAATGTACTGGTAGGATCACGTGGCTACTCCCATAAGCACAATATACAAAGACAATCACAATATAATAAGCACACATATACCGGTTACAATTAGTTATCATTTCAGGAACAATGTACTATTCCACATTCTCAATAGCAATAGATATAACAATACAATGGTCTTCTCATGAAACTCATACCCAAACTGTTAGTGTGCCGGAATGTGACACCCGATCCCAATTAGTGTGTCGGAACGTGACACCCGATCCAATCAACACAACCACAATCACATCCATAATGTACAATACTTAAATCATATAGTCAAGTACACAAGTTCATGGCATACATTGTTCATAGTCAATTCATTAGGATCGTTTCGACATTTTCATTCTTCGAATACATGCATGCATACAATATAGCAATCAATCGACATACAAAACACAAATAGGAAATCAAAACCATCACCTACCTCGAAATCTAGCTTGAATCCTCCTAAGACACTTGATTCTTCCCTTTTCGAATTCTTTCCGCTTGTTCGTGGTCTAAAAATAACAATTAAATATAAGGATCAATAATTGAGGCCTACTTACCCGAATTACAATCAACATTATCAATCCTAGGCCAAACTCAAGATCCCAATACCCAATTTAGGGCTTTTCCACCATTAACTTCATATCAAAACCTTCCCTCAATAATAATTACCCAAGAATCTAAGTTCTACGGATCGAAAGACGGATTAGGGGAGTAAAATCCTTACCTTTAGTGCTAGAAGAGGTGGAAAACCTTTAAGAAAAAGTCTTGGGTCGTCTCTTAGCTCTCAAGAACGAACCTTGCAGAAAAATAACGTTTTTGGGTTTTAATCCCGATGTAAGTCGCGTCTGGGTCGCTACGGCAGACCCCATCCCACCACAGTGGCCCCGCCCCTGGCGGCTTGCGCGGAGACAGAACGTCGGAATTAGAGTTTCAAACCCCCATTTCACAACACACCTTCAACCCATGACATTCAAAAACTCCCCGCTCACGCTAAGATCAGTTTCGGGAGTTCTACTCGCCCGAATTTGATTCGGTAAAGTCGTACGGTTTTCTTAACGTCTCAGCTATCCACTCATGTTATCAAAATCATAATTAGATCTCTCATTCATTACCAGATTTCCCTAGACCTCACATGACTCAGATTTCGTCCAAATCTGGACTAGGCTAGGAATTTCCAACTCACTACTCAAAAGTTTTTCTGGTCCAATTTTTTACCCATTGATTTTTTTATAACGACGGAATCAGGTCGTTACAAATAATCTCAATGCAAGAAATATAGAATAATCACAGAAATAAAATAACAAGAAACTCTCAAAGTAATACCATAATTATAATATAAAAAAATAATTAAGGAGAAAACAGAGCAGCCATGCTCTTTCATTGAAAAAATGATTAAACAAAAAGGCATAATCAATAATCATGTCCAACAGGATTTAAGCATATTTCTGTTTAATTATCCACTAATCACATTGGCCATTCTAGTAGAGGTTGCCAAATTTATTATCCCTTTTCGCTTCATTTCATTAAAGAATTTAATTGAAGAATCTGTTGAATAATATATTATTACTATCTCAAAAATAATAAGAATGATATTTGCAATTAATTTTGGTCAAAATAATTTATTATGTATTTATTAGCATTAATAACAACATTATCTGCTCTTATTTTTGGTCAAAATGTAACTGATTGCAAGCTTGTCTTTATAAGTTGGGTTTTGGAGATGTCATGGGTCCTCATGGGCAGGCATACATAATTTGTATGCTTCTGAATGAAATAATTTGGTATAGCTAATTATGTATGAGATGCATTGAACATTATGTAGCTTTTTGAGTACATAATTTGTCTGCTTCTGAATGAAATAATTTGGTATAACTAATTATGTATGAGATGCATTGAACATTATGTAGCTTTTTGAGTGTTTAGACACGGTTTCAGCTTAACGAGGACATGACCTTTAGACATGAGGTAGTGGACGACAAGGAGACCAGAAGATTAGTAGGTAGTAGTGCGCTATCTTGCTATCCACCCATACTTGTAGTTGTAGTAGTATTGTTCCGGTAGTTTCTTGTCCTTAATGATTTCTTTTGTTACTATAAAGTTCCCTATTTGATTTCTAGTTCATTGGAGACCTGTTTAGCGTAATCTTACGCTGTTTTGTCAATCAATTTTACTAGTAATTAATTAGATATGTTTTTTTTGTTGAAGAGTTTATTTTTTAAAGAAGATATCATAAGGTTTGTATGGTGAAAGTATGTGTAGGGATGTATGGTAAGCAACCTGCTTGAATTTGATATATTGATGTTGAAGCAAAGAGGTACTTCAAATATTTTCAGGCTTTGGCATTAATCATCATATCATCATATATATATGTGTGTGTGTGCTGCCCATCATGAAAAATTGGGACAAGTTTTAATAGTAATCTTGTGAACCATTATTGTTTGAATATGTACCATATAGTAGTTTTTGTCATTTTGTATGAGACAAGAAATATTGGACAAACTATTGGTACACACAAAAGTGATTTAATAATTAATATGATCTAATATTTGTCAACAGTTTGGATTTTATGGACACAATAGGTAATTAATTAAAGATAAATAATGATTTAATAATAATCATAATTGTTTGTTAATTTGTTCACTCAATTTGTTTCCAATTAGTATAATTAGGAGTAAAAAATTAGGGAAAATTGGAAATACACATGGAAACTAGCTAGAAGACAAAAAACAAGAAGATTTAGTTATACCAAGAAGTTTTCCGACAGAAAAAATAATACATGCATTACCTTTATTTATTATAGATATCTTATTTGTTCAGATTTTCAATTAATGCAATAATTAGTCATACATTCTATTTGGTATTTTATATAACCATTATATGACAAATCATGGTACCATTAGCAATTGATGGTTTTGTAATGCATGCATTCATTAGCATAGTTAAAGAGATAATTTTCCTTCAAAACTATTTTTACATTCTTTTCACGGTATTTGTGAAGAGTATTTTTTGTAAACAATTTTTTTTAATAGAAATTATGCAATGCATATGATTTTCAATACACCAGACCAAATAATGCATAAAAAAATATAAGCATAACTAATATTAGCATACCTAATCTCAGTATTACTAATACAATCAAACTTAATACTATCCATTTCCCCCCTAGTTATATTAAAAGTGGGAAGGTTCAAAGTACAAAGTTGAATTACCATTTTAGCCCTACAATAAATCAAAATATTATAAAACAATAAATAATAGATAACATCCTTTAAAATTTAAATAAACATTATCAGTTTCTCTTAATGTCCTGTCATGTACTAATGTGACCCCTCAACTTCTTCCTTCACTATATATGTAATTCATTAATTTGCAAGATACATAACAGGGAGAAAGCTCAAGCAGTTGGATAATGTCCATTTGTCCAGATTTCTTGTAATTGTATATAAATAGTATGTATTACTTATAAATTTGTAGTTCATATATTTTGCATGTATATAGTAGTGAATATTTTAGATTATTGTCTTTTCTTATTAGGGTCTTTCTAATATTTCATTTTTTTTTAATAGGGAAAGTATGACAAAAAGATATATTATTAGAATAACAATATTAATTATATGTAGATTGTGACAAAGGATTGTTGGAGTTCAACTATATTGTCATGTGTTTTTTTTTTTTTTAATATAAACTGCCTCCAATGATCATTGATATGAAAAAGTTACATTTTGAAGCTTGATATACTAAACTTAATACAAGATCTTGGGGTAGAACTAGAGTTAGATAAACTCTACAAGTTAACACCAAAAAGGGGGGGAGGGGGGGGGGGAGTCTAAGTTAGCTATTGCTCTACTAACTTGACTCCTTGACAAAGAGGATTCAGGGGGGTTCGTAAATAAAATTAGAAGGTTTAACCTGTTGCATTCTGAAGGAAGGGAGCTCCCATCTATATGTGTTAATTAATCCCCTAACTTCCCTCGGGAGATCAGAGAAAGAGTTGAACTCATGTATTGCATCAACACTATAACTCCTGGATGCTAATATATCAGCAGGTTTGTTGGCT
Source organism: Solanum tuberosum (assembly GCF_000226075.1). Taxonomy (NCBI): domain Eukaryota; kingdom Viridiplantae; phylum Streptophyta; class Magnoliopsida; order Solanales; family Solanaceae; genus Solanum; species Solanum tuberosum. The sequence goes on along the minus strand of NW_006239245.1, from coordinate 270,486 downwards.
TCCCTGAAGCAATGACTGATGATAAATCCATGAGATTCAACTATTTGTTGTGCTTCTTGAATCAATTTGTCCAATCTCCAAGGCGTTCTCCATTCTCCATTTATGCATTTAACTAAGAGTAGAGAATCTGTTTCTCCCCAAACCCTATCATAACCTCTACTAACACACCATTTAAGACCATATAGTAGTGCTCGGGCTTCAGCCATGTTGCTAGTACCTTGGCCTAGACCTAAAGAGTAGCAAACATCATGTTGCCTTGGTTGTCTCTGATTAGCCCTCCTCCACCACAGCTTCCTTGAATGCAACTTCCATCACTGTTGAGCTTAATAAAATTTCTAGGTGGTTTGAGCCATTTGACTCTGTTGAGCTTAATATCAAGTTTCTTATTCTTGATTGAAGGGTACACCTTCCACCTAATCTTTTATATAACTAAAATCTATTGAGTTGTTCAATTTTGCAGGTTTACACTTAGATCTAAGCACTCATTCAACAAAGAAATTTTAATAAGGGACAATACCAGTTTGTCATAGGATACAACAACACAGGGTTGAAGCTGCTTCACAAACTCTAGTGCTAAAAGAAGTCAAGATGCCTAAATACCTAAACTAAATAATAGTCATCTAAAATGTCTATAGGCATCATAATATCATCAAATACTAATAGCTATATGGCTTTAAATGAGGACGATAACTAAATAGGCTTGTAAGGTCTTTTTGCAAACAGAGTCATTACTTCAATGCCCTTGCTGCTCTGTGCTTCCAGTAGCCAGCCACTCAAGAGACAAGATGAACCAAAGAATATATAATATGAGCAAGCCACTAAACTAAATAAGAAAGGAACAAATACTGCAAAATTTTCGAATAAAACTACTACTGTGGTGAAAGAGATACACTTTCTGAATGTAGTTGGTATTACACATTGACTTCTCAAGAAAAGAGGTTGCTATTACACATTGATGGTTCATCAAAAACATCATTATAACCATAAGCTGTCATCTGACATTGATTCAACATCTGAATCGCGATATAAATGATCAAAAGGATTTTGCAAATACACAATATCGACATCAGACAGGAGGACACCGTAACCAAGCTGCAAAAACTCCCTCAAAATTCGGAACTTCACAGCGTGGTTGCCTCCACTTTTTCCAATAAAATCAACATTCTCATCAGGGTCCCTTTTATAAACTGGGACGTCATTTTCCTTGTAGAACTCCACTATAGCGTCATCTAAAGACACGACTAGATAATTGGGAATACCGATTTTTTTAATACTGTTGAACCAAACCTCCAACATGGATTTCACATTTGAATTAGCAAATGCAACTATGACCTCTTTGCCAACTGCAATCTCTGCCAAGAGCTTTGCTAATCTTGGGTTCACTGACTCATCAGGCATAACAGGAGGGTTAGTTCTCAAACTTTTGACAGTTCCACAAGGCCCAGCTTACTGAGGTTGATTCGACACCACCAGTTGCCGACCATTTCCCTGCTGAGCCGCCTGAAGCTTTTGATTTAGCTCTCTCACCTGCTTTTGCAACTCTGCATTCTTCTTAGACAACTTCCTATTTTCAGATTTCATCATGTTTACCCGCTCCATGAATTCACAGTTGGGCGAGTCAACCATTATTGGAAGCTAACTAAACTTCGAGTGCTATCATCATTTGGTTTTCCCAATTGTAGTCAAGCTCTCAAGTAGTTACATAGTGAGAGGAAAAAGAGCTTCATTTCTCATTTCTTAGATGAAGTTGTGGTATCATATTAAGCAAAAAAGGACCTTCCCCTATTAACAAGAGTAGTTCTATTAGCAATGACATAGTGACTTTATCAGCTGGAAAACCTCTCTGGATGATTTCCTTCAAAAGGGTCATTGCTTCATTAGTTTTATTACTCTTGAGAAATCCATGCACAATAAGATTGGAAGTGGCATTGTCCAGCAAGCACCCATTGTCCTCCATTTTTCTTAGCAACTCTTTGGCTTCATCTACTAAACCTTCAATACAAAGTCCATTTACTGTTACATTGTATCTTATAACATCAGGATGCAACCCTACGGAATAAAGCTTATCAAAAATAGAACGAGCTCTATCAAGCTTTTGAATTTTAAAAAATCCATCATTGCCTGTATTGTAGATCAAAATATAAGTATCTTCTTTTTGTTTTTCCCACCTGTGAAAGAGGGACATTGCTTTTTCTACATGTCCATTTTTTAAATAACCATGAAGCATAATGCCACAAGTGTAAATGTCAGGACTATGGCCTGCATTTTGCATCTCAGTAAAGAAATTTTCAGAACACTCAACTCTACCAACTTCAAAAAGGCCTTGCAAGATAGTAGAATATGTAACAATGTCAGGTTTCAACCCCTTTTGCGAGATTTCACAATATAAATGCATGGCCTCATCTAATTTCTTCTGCTTGCAATATCCATTGACTAATATATTGTAACTAAAGATGTCAGGCTTGACACCAACATCAATCATAGAGTCTAAAACTCTCCTTGCTACATCTATTTCATCGCGCAAACAATACCCTTCCATTATAGTGTTAAAGGTAACCACATCGGGATGTTCACCTTTTTGGACCATTATCTTTAACACTTCCACAGCATCTTCAACCATCCCTTTTTTACAAAATGCATCTACCAACATGCTAAACGTGTGCACGTTCGGGAAAATATTAAGATACATCATCTCATCCAAAAGAAGCCTAACTTTTTCCCACTGATCAAACTTACAGAAACCATCAACCAGTGAACTATACGTAAGTACATTCGGAGTAATCCCTTTTCGCTTCATTTCATTGAAAAGATTGAAAGCAGCACCTACCATTTGGTCTTTACAAAGCGCATCTACAACAATACTATACACAACTGTGTTAGGTTTGGCATCCCCTTGCTCCATTATCCTCAACAAACTAAGAGCTGTTTGAGTATGCCCTTGTTTACAAAGCCCATTCATGACTGTACCAAACATAACTTCATCCATCTTACAAATTTTCTCTTTCACCAGCTTCCTAAACAACCACATAGCATCCTGAATCTTATTTTGTTCAAAAAGTCCCCTCATAAGAGTACTGAAAGTAACCACATTAAACTGAACACCACTCTTGAAAAAAACACCCAATACCGAAAACCCATTCTCAGAACAACCCAGCAAGCAAAAAGAATTAATCACAATAGTCAAGATATAATCATCAAAGGGAATCCCTAACTTCCTCATCTCTTCGAAAAACGAAACAACAACAGAATATTCTTTCATATTAATCATCACCCTTAACAATTTTGCGAACTCTACAACAGAAGGAACTGGTTCTTTACGGACCAATTGATGAAAAACACAAACAGCATCGTTTAAACTATTCACATCTCTGAATTCCCTAAAAATTACAACTTTACGCTTCTTAGAAACCGATGGCTTTTTGCGAAACGAAGGATATTTAGAAGGAATAGAAGCGCACGAATGAAATATAGCTACATGGCCATGCGATATAGCAGCAAACAGTTGGATTAAAGGGAAGAAATTACCTCTAGGTTTTCTCCATGAATGAAAGAGCATGGCTGCTCTGTTTTCTCTAAGGTTAAAAGTAGCTCAAATTAAAGAACTTCAAAAATGACGACAATAGGGCTAGAACAGAGGAGGGATTTTACTGGATAATCTTTCGCCCGATCCTCAATCCTTTTCAGAATCATTGGCCTCAGCTTCCTCAAATCTACTTTCGGTTTCGAACTGAAGAATCTATAGTCACTTTGTAAATCATCTTTGTTTGCTGCCATAGCTGGCGATTTCTCAAAGCCATTGCAGCTCGGAGCTCAACATCGGAGAGAAGAAGAAGAAGGAGCGACATACCTTAGCTTATGTGGGCTTGTATGAGGAAAGAGGCCCAACTCTGAATTATGTGAGAGCCCAGACTTTTGCCATTCTACATTAGTGTGCTTTAAAAGTCTCTAATAATTTGACATAAATGACTTTTTGCCGACAAGAAATAAGTATGTCATCCAAGAAAATTAGTAAAAGAGATTGTGACTACCAAAGTTTGCATTTGTTATAGGGAAATATATAAATTGACTATGTAAAATTTTATCATATTTTTAAAAAATTCTTTATTTTGTTTGATATAATATAAATAGTCAAATAATATATGTGTTTGTGTATCAATATGTGTTTCAAATTCAGAACTAATATGAGATTTAGGAAAGAGAGGAGAAAGACGCGTGAAATTCGGGAGAGAGAGAGGAGCTTGTGTGTATATGCGTCTGTAATATGTGTATCTCAGTTTCAACTGAGATACAGTCTGTTCACCTTTCTCCTTTCTCAAACAGTTGCTATGAATTGTAATTAGACAAATTATAACTACTATTCATAAATATTGTGCAAAATATATTCATTTATGAAAAATTCTTCTTTGTAATTATTGTTCAAACTATAACTATTTATGAAAATTCCTCTTCATAATTCCTGCCAATGTTGTTGTAATTTAGGGATTATCAGCCCAATTATCAATACAAAGAGCCCTGGTGAGACTGAGCGGCCCACCAAATCTACAACCCAGTAATCCACGGGCCTTGATCGGCCCACATTGAAATATTTCCACCTACATTTGAAGCAAAATGATTTGTGAACATGTATTTGGGATGCATAACAAATCTCGTTTGTCTCCCTTGCATATATCCCATCTTGCTCGCTACTCTCCTATGTATCTAGTATCTCATATACATGCAAATCACACCAGATACATATAGATACATGTATCTAGTGTGACCCGCATGTATCTAGAATACATAACAAAATCGTGCTCGCCTCTCTCCCTGTTTTAGTGTATTTGATAGCAAAAATACATGTATTTAAGTGTATATTCTTCAATATATGGTAGGAAACTCTTAATTAGTGGTAAGATACATAATATTTTGAAAGTAAATATAGATAATAATAAGAATAATAGTAGTATATATAATAGCGAATTATATAGTGGTTTCTCCTAAAAAAATTATTGACATATATAGTTGTGGAATATATATATATATATATATATAAAATTCTAAAATGTTACCTTCTCTCCAAATGTCACACAACTAATCCACAACCTTGAACTCTATTTACAGCTTTTCTGGCCTAATATCAAAGATTAAAAAAAAAGGTTTATGTTGGTCATAGGTTCAAAGAAAGCAAAAAAATAATAATTAATTGTTGTTTGTTCATTAAAAGATAGGCAGCATATCAAACAAAACTAAGTTTGCTTTCTGAACACGGGGTGGGAATAGTCACTCATTCATCCTTAACCAGAAGTCTCGCTGTCAAGACTTGGATACGAGAGTCACCTTTGTTAGGAAAAACTTTACCTTCCACTGTGGGACTTCCTGACGCGAATTTGGACTAGTCTGACTCAATGCGGGTACCAAAAACCAAAAGGTAAAAAGAGTTGCTTTCACAACTGGTGAGGATTGGATTACACTTATATTTCTACTAAGTAAAAGGGAATGAGCAATCTATATGCATATACCTCCTTATCCCAATTAGTGCATATATTTATCGCGATAAGCGCCACATTTTGCACCAGCAATGCACAAATGATCCCCATCCATAGTCCCTAAAAGTATGAACATAAATCAAAGACAACGATCGATGAGATTCGGGGTAGTTAGTTTTGAGGGGATGTTAAAAGAGTAATAGAGATGTACCATGCCTCCAGTATCGAAAACGAATGCAAAGAGAACAGAAGAAGGTAATCCCACAACATAATAAGCTCCAAGATTGATAAATGCACAGAGTTTTTGCCATCCACATCCTCTAGCAGCCCCTGGAAAAGAAATAATGCAAAATGAGCATACTCCTCTAGCATGTAACGTTGTCGTTCTTAATACAGCTAACGAAAGATCAGTCGAGTACTTTTCAACCTGATAGCACACATTGGAAGCCATCCAAGAAATCAGATAAAGCAAGCAGAGGCAATATCTTGGCAACGTATTTGATCACTTCTTCTTCGTTGCTGTATAGCTTCCCCCACACAAAACGAACCAAAATGGTGGTGGTCGCGATTATCAATCCTACTGAGATGGCCACTATCACGACTACATGTAAAGCTAATCGTGCTCCTTGTGGACGACCAGCCCCCAATTCATTTGAAACTCTTGTGCTGATAGAAACAATTAGTTTAAGTTCATACATATCAGATCATGTGAGCACCGTGCATCGAGTTACCTTATAGCACCACCAAGTCCAACTGAAACCATGTACACCATCCAACAAGTATTGAGACTGAAAAGAATTTCAAAAGAACTTGTGTAAAGGTATATACAAAGCAAAGTAAACAATAAGAAGGATGTTAATAGAACACGAACCTTATCGATAACACTGATGTCTCTAATTTAGGATTAGGGAGAAGGCCAGATAACAGAACAACCATCTCAAATGACCAATATTCGAAACTGAAACCAGAGCGATAATACGTTAAAAAGGCCAGTTAATTCATAACAGATATGGCTAGTAATGGATTGGAAAGAATAAGAACATATATGCATAAGCACATTAACGAGTAAGTACATTGAACATATTGATTAGTGAACAAAATGAGATTACACTAACCAGATCATAACAGCAGAAGGAATGGCAAGCTTGATAAAATCCAGAATGTCGTCTAAAGCTTCCTTCGAAAAACCAGTCCAAGTTTTTCTACAAGCCGGGGAAAATTTAACATAACCAGCTAATAAAAACACGTTAATCCAATACGAAATGGCATTAGCCAAAGCAGCTCCCTTGATTCCAAGAACAATCTTGAACACGAAAAGCCAACATATAAGAATGTGTAACAAAGCCGTGAAACCAGAAGTCAACATCATGGGCATCACTATATTTTGAGTCTGTAGAAATCTGTTGAGGCATTGAAGGATGCCATACGCGAAAAGGCCTGGGATCATCCATCGATTGAATTGTCCTGCTTCGTTAGATATATCACGGTCTTGACCACAAGCTATGAGAATTGTGCTGGTGTTGAACCATATCAGTAAAAGCAAAATGCTCAAGGAAAGAAGAACTAGCATTGCTCTTTGTGTGTAAATGCCAAGCATATGGTATTGCTTAGCTCCATAAGCTTGCCCACATAGCGTTTCCAGTGCACTTCCCATTCCTAACTACCAAAAAAATCGTGAAAATCAAGGAATGAAACTTCGAGATGAGAAAGGAACTAGCTCCCAATTAGCTCATTCGGGCACATAGGTGAACTTGTCTATTCTGCGAGTTCAACTGAACCTATTACTTTACACTCGAACTATGTATACTTATAACAAAAAAAAGGGAATTCCTTATCTCTGAGTGTGATTTGAACTATTGGTTTACGCAATTGGAAATAACTATTAGTTTTGCAACCAAAAACTATAAATCCATCACTAATCCAATTTGAGTACCTCCGTAGGATAAACCTCAACACGAGATAATGAAGAGCAACAACATCAAGTGATTGAGTTAAGTAGTTCGTCATATAAAATTATCAACCCCGGAGATATAGTAATAATAAGAAGAAGACAAAATTGTTTCAAGCACCGAAATCAAACACGTTAATCACACTATGAATCCACTAACTCTCAATCATGGATTCACCTCTGTTCGAGCTGCACACAAATCCATTCAATAACCACTCACCATGATTTGAACAAACAATAGCAAAATGACACATGTTATCACATTTTTGAATCCACTAACTCTACATCATGAATTCACCTCTATACATTTAGTTTTATTTTCTAAATATATCTACTTCTTCTTTTTTAATATCATGACACCCCTCAGTAAAATTCCTAGCTTTGCCGCTATGTGCAACATACAAATTCAATCAATAACCATTAAGCATGATTTGAACAAACAATAGTAACATGAATCCACTAACTCTAGAGTCTAGATCATGGCTTCGCCGCTATGTGCAACATACAAATTCAATCAATAACCATTAAGCATGATTTGAACAAACAATAGTAACATGAATCCACTAACTCTAGAGTCTAGATCATGGCTTCGCCGCTATGTGCAACATACAAATTCAATCAATAACCATTAAGCATGATTTGAACAAACAATAGTAACATGAATCCACTAACTCTAGAGTCTAGATCATGGCTTCGCCGCTATGTGCAACATACAAATTCAATCAATAACCATTAAGCATGATTTGAACAAACAATAGTAACATGAATCCACTAACTCTAGAGTCTAGATCATGGCTTCGCCGCTATGTGCAACATACAAATTCAATCAATAACCATTAAGCATGATTTGAACAAACAATAGTAACATGAATCCACTAACTCTAGAGTCTAGATCATGGCTTCGCCGCTATGTGCAACATACAAATTCAATCAATAACCATTAAGCATGATTTGAACAAACAATAGTAACATGAATCCACTAACTCTAGAGTCTAGATCATGGCTTCGCCGCTATGTGCAACATACAAATTCAATCAATAACCATTAAGCATGATTTGAACAAACAATAGTAACATGAATCCACTAACTCTAGAGTCTAGATCATGGCTTCGCCGCTATGTGCAACATACAAATTCAATCAATAACCATTAAGCATGATTTGAACAAACAATAGTAACATGAATCCACTAACTCTAGAGTCTAGATCATGAATTCGCCTCTGTACAGTTAGTAAAGCCAACTTTTAGTTTTATTTTTTTAAATATAATTATGACACCCCTCAGTGAAAATCCTGGCTCTGCCACTGCTGATGCAACATACACATCCAATCAATAACCATTCAAGATGATTTGAACAAACAATAGTAACTAACAAAAGAAGTTAACTTACCAAAACACTGAATCCAGTGACTGAAGCAAAAGAAGTAGCCATAGAAGCACCAGAGAGAGGCAATTCACCCAAATGTCCAACAAACATGATGCTAATAACTTGAAGACAATATTGCAGAATATTAACTGCTATAAGAGGGACAGCAAGTCCTAATTGCCTCTTTATTTCTTCAATGATTTCTCCTCTACAATATTCTTGTTCATTGTTAGTAGTAATAGTATCAAAATCATGGTTTGTTTCTTGATTTGACAATAATGGAACTTGTAGACCTTCCATTTTTTTGTTGTTGGTTCAAGATAGTAAGAGGGATCTTAATCATCAATTTACTGGTTGACCCTTAGTATACATTTGGACAAGGATTTATCACATATAAAATTGTGGGGTTGGTACCATAGATAGAGATCTAACAAGACCCTCAATAAATAATACTTCTTTCGTTTTATTTTATGTGACATTGTTTGATCAGACGTAAATTTTATTATGTTTATCAAGTTATCTTTATTAAAATTATTTTTGTGTTTACTTTTAGTTTATAGGACATAATAAGAGTAAAGTGGGAATGATGCATTAAATAGTTGTCAAATAAGGAATTGTGACATTCTGTTTTTTAGACGAACTAAAAAGGAAATGATGTGATATAAATTGGAATGAATGGAGTAATATATTTTTATATTTAATACTTGCGTTTATAAAAAGATATATAATATAATATAAGGTTGATACAATATTGCATCATATTAGATATGGAGTAATAAAAATATCTTTAATATGTTAATTGTATGTCAAAAAGATATTGAATTTAGTTATTATGTCAATAGTAACAATAATATACCAAGTTATTATGACCTTTTCACTACCTCATGAATTTAGAGAAACTGTTTTTGAAAGACCCTCGATTTAAGTGTAACTATTTAAAGAATAAAGAAAAGGAAAACAATGACGTGAACTTAACAACTTAGAAGAGAAACAATGCAGCAAAGCCTAAAAAGAAAATGAACAACAACAAAATAGTGCAGTAGCCGAAACACAATAAACAGATGATGATAAATATCAAAAACTAGAAACACATTAATATAGCTAGTACAACGACATACACCAATGCTTGAATCCTCAAAAGCGAAGACAATACTCCACTACCTACTAATTTTCTACTCTAATACGCGACCTCCATATCCTTCTATCTAATGTCATATCTTTGATAATCTGAAGTTGTGTTATGCCTTGTCTAATCATTCATCTTCAGTGTTTTTTCGATTTACTTCTCCCTCTCCTTGTGCTTATTACATCCAAGTTCCAACCCTCTCGCACCTTCTTAGAGGAACGTTTGCACATCCCCACTTCACATGTCCAAACCATCTCAACCTTGCTTCCCCCATCTTGTCCACCACGAAAGTTGCTCCTACATTCTTTTAAATAACCTCATTCTTAATATTATCTCTCTTATATGTCCACACATGCATCTCAATATCCTCATTTTCACAGTATACACCTTCTAAACATGAGAGTTTTAAACTGGCCATCACTCTGCTCCCGTATAACAAACGTTGGTTTAACCATCACTACGTAAAACTCTCATGTTCAAAAAACTCCGGAGGCAAACCTCCACTTTATCCACGCGCCGCATCAATACCATGTGTGATATCATCTTCAATTTACCATACCAAAATTATTGTGTCAATGTAATAAAATTTAATTTTATTATTTAAACATATTTATTTTAGCATTAATTTTTATTATTTTACAATAATATTTTATTAATGATTGATTTAGTAAAAATAAGGACTTCCAAATTATTCGCCAAAAAAGTTGGAATAAAAGCTAAAAAGCTAAAAAAAATAATTTAAAAAATGCAAATGCTCTTTGATTTTTCAGCAGAGTAAAGCAGTAAACGGATCTCACATACACACACAGTGGGCTCTTGTTAAATCAGCTCTTCACATTTCAAAACAAACCCTAGCTGTCCTTTTTTTCATTCTCTCTCTCTACTCGTTCTCTCTCTACACTTCCATGGCTTCCCGGAGGCTTATCGCCTCTCTCCTCCGTTCGTCGGCTCAACGTGGTGCCGGCAGCGGTGGTGGTCCAATATCCCGATCATCAATAGCAAACTCCATTGCTAGACCTGCTTCACGCGCATCCCCTAAAGGATTTCTCTTAAACCGTGCTGTACAGTACGCTACCTCCGCAGCAGCTCCGGCGTCTAAGCCATCAACACCGCCGAAGTCATCTGATAGTGAAGCTAGTGGAAAAATTACAGATGAGTTTACAGGTGCTGGTGCGATCGGGAAGGTTTGTCAGGTTATTGGTGCTGTGGTGGATGTGAGATTTGATGATGGATTGCCTCCAATTCTTACTGCTCTTGAGGTGTTGGATAATCAGATCCGACTTGTGCTTGAGGTTGCTCAGCATTTGGGTGAGAATATGGTTAGGACTATTGCTATGGATGGTACTGAAGGACTTGTTCGTGGTCAACCTGTGCTTAATACTGGTTCTCCTATCACCGTGAGTGATCAGAATTCCTTGTCGTTTTCTTTTTCATTTTCAAATATTCGTGCTTTACTTGTTTAAAAGATTGCATTTTTTTTCTGAAGGGTCAAAACTTGAATATTAGCGTTGTAGGAGCTGTATATATTATACATTGTTGAAAGTGCTTTCAGATCTTAATGCAGGAGATCTGTAGTTCTATTATAGTTCACAAAACTGCAATACGGTTGAATCATCTAATGTAATAGTTATCTGTTTAGGAAGAGTAAATCAATGATCAGTTGATCACACTTCAATCTCAAGTTGGTTGGGGTATTCATTCTGTTACATTTGGCACATTGCATCCGAACACCTTCTGAGAGTTTCGGAACGTCCAATCCCAAGTTATAGGTTTTTCTGTACAAAACCTATACTTATCCTTGTGATTTGTTGTGAGAGTTTTGAATAAAATAGTACCTTTGAAGTGGAAAGTGGGCTATTACTATGCAGGGTGTTGAATTCATCTTTGCTCATGATTTAGTGTACAGTTTGAAAGAAACTTGGCACTGTTAAGCTGTAGGAGTTTACTACCATGGGAGTGGATCACTCATGTGGCGCTGTTAAACTGTAGGAGTTTACTACCATGGGAGTGGATCGCTCATGTTTCCTTATGATCACCAGAAGACATCCATCACTCATGTTTCCCCGCATTATTTTGTTTTTTCTTTTAGAATTTATGATGGGGTATGGTGACTGTGCTTTGGCTTCGTTGTAATGGTATCTTCTGATTGTTTTTGTTTTTAGTATCTTCCTTTTGGCTGCCGCCTGTCTTGTCCAAGTTTTCCTTGTATAACAGTTTGCTTACGTTTAGTTGAGCTTGGACCTATTTAATTTGTTTTGAGCTTGATGGTTTCCCCTTCTTGTGATGACAGGTTCCTGTCGGTCGATCCACACTTGGCCGTATCATGAATGTCATTGGAGAGGCAATTGATGAGAGAGGCCCAATTAGTAAGTCAGAATTTCTGTGGATGAGCCATATTCTAATTTATCCATTGGACTAAAAGTGTAATCTATCCATACGAATGGTTCTGATAATTGCATCTTAATCTGTAAAATGGTTACAGCAACCGATCACTTTTTGCCAATCCATCGTGAAGCTCCTGCCTTTGTTGAGCAAGCCACTGAACAACAAATTCTTGTCACTGGTATTAAGGTACTTGCTTCAGTTCTTATTTTCTTGGGCGGTATATTTTTGCACACCATCCAAAATGCTGCATTCACTAATGATTCCTCTGCTACTGCTTTTTATTGAACTTAATAATGCTGACTATTCTATCATTGTTGTGCTTTTGGTCAGGTTGTTGATCTTCTTGCACCATACCAAAGAGGAGGAAAAATTGGGCTGTTTGGTGGTGCTGGTGTTGGCAAAACTGTGCTTATTATGGAGCTTATTAACAATGTCGCAAAAGCACATGGTTAGGATTGGTTTATTTGTACCTCCTTATATAGGTCATATAAAAGTCACTGCAAAGCTGATCAGTTGGATGACTTGACTATACAGGTGGTTTTTCTGTCTTTGCCGGTGTTGGTGAACGAACTCGAGAGGGTAATGATTTGTACCGAGAAATGATTGAAAGTGGTGTCATCAAGCTAGGCGAGAAGCAAGTCAGTTTAATCAAAAATATTTTCTCTACCTCTTTGTCTCGTATTGTTTTTATCTTTGTGTTGCTGACATATTATGATCTCAAACTATTTCAGAGTGAAAGCAAGTGTGCCCTTGTATATGGTCAAATGAATGAGCCCCCTGGTGCTCGTGCACGTGTTGGACTTACAGGTTTGACCGTGGCTGAGCACTTCCGAGATGCCGAGGGGCAGGATGTGCTTCTCTTTATTGACAATATTTTCAGGTTTACTCAGGTAGGCTTATTTTTAAAAGTCCATGTATAAATTTTGCTTATTTTGTAAAACCTGACTGTGGCACTATCTGCATCTTGTATTGAAATAGGCTAACTCAGAAGTGTCTGCTTTGCTTGGTCGTATCCCATCTGCTGTGGGTTATCAACCAACTTTGGCTACGGATCTTGGAGGTCTTCAAGAACGTATCACCACCACCAAGAAAGGTTCTATCACATCCGTCCAAGCTATTTATGTGCCTGCTGATGACTTGACAGATCCAGCTCCTGCTACAACCTTTGCTCACTTGGATGCCACAACTGTCTTGTCCCGTCAGGTATAATGCCATTGTTTGATCTGGTGCTGTAATTTTATTAACTTTCACAGTTGATGGAGTTCATTTAACTTTGGTCATTACATTTCTTTTTGGATGACAGATTTCTGAGCTTGGTATCTATCCTGCTGTCGATCCACTTGATTCTACATCCCGTATGCTCTCACCTCACATTTTGGGAGAGGATCACTACAATACTGCCCGTGGGGTGCAGAAAGTTCTTCAAAATTACAAGAATCTTCAAGATATTATTGCCATTTTGGGTATGGATGAGCTTAGTGAAGATGATAAGATGACTGTTGCCCGTGCACGTAAAATCCAAAGGTTCCTCAGTCAGCCTTTCCACGTTGCTGAAGTTTTCACTGGTGCCCCTGGAAAGTATGTCGACTTGAAGGAGAGCATTAACAGTTTCCAGGTAATTAATCTCCTCAATCTTCGACTTATTTGTCAGTTTATATTCATTGTCGTTTGAACTTTAAAATATGAGATATTTTATGTTTGTTGCATCTAATTGTTGTATGGAGGCTTTCTCATGCTGCTAGTATGCTATGTGACTAGAAGTTCCTTTTACCTTCCCTCTCCTTTGTATGTAATGAACTACTGAATTTATTAGTTGCTCTCACATTATCATACATGCTATAAAACTCCTTCGACATGTTAAAATCTTAATTATTCATGTGATGCCAACTTTCCATGTTTTTCTGCTGATAATTGGAGTTGAGCATCTGCCATTACTTTCCCTTGTCTACTGCAAGAATGTGCAGTGCTATAGTATGTAATTGACCTTTCTTCCTGGTTTTTATGATGCTGATGAGTGCTTTTCAAATTTTCGCGACTCCCCATTCCAAAAAAAGAGGACTTTTTTTTTTCTTTTTTGCCCTTGATTGAAGATTGTCAACAACTTTAGGTACCTTCTTCTGTTTGATCCTATGTTGATGAACTCTTTGTTAATATCTTTTGACAGGGAGTGTTGGATGGCAAATACGATGACCTTTCAGAGCAATCGTTTTATATGGTTGGTGGTATCGATGAGGTCATTGCCAAGGCAGAGAAGATTGCAAAGGAATCTGCAGCCTAGATAGATTATAAAAATCAGTGACTTTCTTTTGTTCTCTTCACCAAAATAATTTAGTTTGTGACATTTTACTTTCTTTTTGGGAGGGCCGAGGGGTCCAAAATCTTTTGTTTCATCTTTTCCAACGCGGGATTGTTATAGAGAGACATGCTGCAGCCAAGGACGTTGTTGCCAAACCCCCTGTTCTGTTGTGTCACATAATAAGGGGGTAAATGGCGAACTTGTATATGTTACTTCCATGTCTTTTTCGAGAATTTTTGATGCTCCAATTATTCTTCATTTCATGGCCGATATCATCTTTCTTTGTGCAGTGATCATCTTATCTAAACTACTATCTACACTTTGGGAGTCATTTATCTCCAGTAATATTTGCTATTCTTTAAGAGTTATACTGATTTTCTGGACATGTGTGTTGGTGTAGCCAACTTCTTGTCACTTCCTAAGTATGTTGTCGTAGATGATATCTAGTTGATTCACATTGTGATTCAAGTATAGAAAACACCCATGAACTTAAAATTTGTTCGGATCCTTTCATATGCTCAAATCTCTTTTTAGTGGTTTCTTCAGAGATCTTTATCATTAATGCAAACTTTATTTTGATGTAAATTATTAGTTTTGTCATGATCTTGAACTATTGATAGCTTTAGAAACACTTTTTTACATATTCGATCTGCCACGTGTCTCAAATTCTTGAAGGAGTACAAAATTCTTAATAAAAGTTATGAGTTTAAGGGCGTTTTCAACATCTTCTCTGATTTCAAAGTTTGACTATTGACAAAACACAACACGAATACCTATTGCCTTAATTCATATCCCCCACAACCTTCTACCCAAGTTTACACTCTTAATAAGTTGAAAATGTGTCTTAGTTATTTCTCTGCAGTACTTTTCTGCCTATCTCTACCTTATTTAAAACCATCCATAATCAATCTCTCACACCTCCACATTGGGCATCCGTGTATCTTCTCTCCTCAATACTTTCCGGCTTATCTCTATCCCTTCTGAAATCATCCATAATCAACCTTTTACACCTCCATCATTGAGACATTCGTGCATCTCCTCTTCACATGTATGAACCATCTCAACTTCGCTTCGTGCTGTCTTGTCCTCCACCAAATCAACTCCCACCTTGTCCGAATATTCTCATTTTTCATCACCTCTCTATATATACTCATATATCCAATCAACATCTTCATTTTCGCATCTTTCACATAAATTGAGACATAAAAATCACGTAAAATGATTGGACACCACGATTATTTTAAAAGCAAAAATAATAACAAAGGAAACGACTAGAAAAAACCCAATCTTACTTGGCAACCTCACCCCTTCTCTTATACATGACTTCCCCATTAAGCAAATAGCAAAATCACAACTTCCATTTTTTCTTCAATTGACTTCTTCTTCTTTCCAAACAGATACACATCACAGTAGTTCCACCGTTAACAATGGCAGCACCGTCGTCAATGACGGCGAAAACAGCCAACGTAATGCTTACAATCCCTGAGAAGAAAACTGTCTCTCTAGATCTCTACCGTCCACTCAGAAACTACATAGTCTACAATTACTCTGAACGCGAAGCTCAAAATCTCGAAGATGATCTTCAAACGCTTAAGCAATTCCGTTCCGATATCGAACGTGGCCCTAATGAGTCATCTCTTCCTGCTCGCCGTGATCTTTTGCAGAATTACTATAAAGCCCTTTGTGCTGTTGAGTCTCGTTTCCCTATTTCACCTGATCAAGACCATATTAATTCTGTTACTTTTACTTGGTATGATGCTTTCAAGAACAAGCTCAAAGCTGCTCAGCAGAACATCTATTTAGGTATTTCCTGCAACTTTGTTCAATTGGTTTTTTTTTTTTTTTGAATTTTGTGTACTTTTGTTCTAATTGTATGCTTGTTGATTGTACAATTAATAATTCCTGGGATACAGCTTTCTATTGCGCGCATTTACTCTCAACTTCTAAAGTAGTCTCCTTTTCCCTTCATTTTGATCTTTTTGTTGTTCAGCTTCTTATGCTACTCACTTGCGCTTAGCTTCTACATTGGCCTCGTTTCCCCTTTTGTCTTTCCAAGTATTCAGTATCTTCATTCAATTGGGTCTTAAATTTTGCATCTTTTGTTGTCAGTCCTTGCTTTTTTAGTTTCATAGTGCAGTTGATGTTGTATAGGGTATAGCTTTCCATTGCTATGCACTTGCTATGAGCAGATACATAGGTGTCCCATTCTCTTTTCTGGAAAAACTTATCTAACCATCATTGAAATTGGAGGTGGTGAAGATGCTCAAGGAATTTGCTTGAGAGTACTATCTAAACCTTAGACCAGTACTATCTGGAAATTAAGGGGTCGTTTGGTTTGAAAATGAGTTATGATGGGATAAGTTATGTTGGGATAAGTTATGTTGAGATTAGTTGTGATGGGATAAGTTGTGTTGGGATTATTTTTTATTGAGTGTTTGGTTTGTTGTATTCAAAATAATAAATTTTAAGAACAATTTATTTGTTTACAAAAATGCCCCTCATTAATGTAAAAAGTGATATAACAAAAGGGTTGAAAGAGACATTTTTGTCATTTACCTATTTTATCCCGGGATAAGTTATCCCGGGATTACTATACCACCCTAGGTTAGGGATAACTTATCCCGGTACTAATTATTAATCCCGGGATAAGTTATCCCGAACTTGCCAACCAAACAACAAAATAAGCGGTACTATAATTTAATCCCGGGACTATATGGTATTATCCCTCACACCAAACGACCCCTTAAGGTACGGTGTATATATATATATATTATACACACTCTGATGGTATCAATGAAGAAAAAGTCACTCCAGTGAAAAACTACTAAATTGCTTCTTAATACTATTAGGGGTCGTTTGGTTTGAAAATGAGTTATGATGGGATAAGTTATGTTGGGATAAGTTATGTTGGGATTAGTTATGATGGGATAAGTTGTGTTGGGATTATTTTTTATTGAGTGTTTGGTTTGTTGTATTCAAAATAATAAATTTTAAGAACAATTTATTTGTTTACAAAAATGCCCTTCATTAATGTAAAAAGTGATATAACAAAAGGGTTGAAAGAGACATTTTTGTCATTTACCTATTTTATCCCGGGATAAGTTATCCCGGGATTACTATACCACCCTAGGTTAGGGATAACTTATCCCGGTACTAATTATTAATCCCGGGATAAGTTATCCCGAACTTGCCAACCAAACAACAAAATAAGCGGTACTATAATTTAATCCCGGGACTATTTGGTATTATCCCTCACACCAAACGAGCCCTAAAGGCTTTATTTTTTTTATCTGTGCTTGAGGGTAGTTATGTCTAGCGTAGGAAGTGTATTGAATACTTATTTGCTGCCAAAGCCTAGATGAACATTAAACACACAGCCGTTTTCTTCACACAAATTGTCTATATTTACCTACGAGTAATTATAAAAGCATGGTGATATTTGTCACTTGGTTAGGAAAATAGGGGTACATTAGCCTTAATTATTACGAGTTTGGAGAAATCAATGTTAAGCTCGAACTATTGTCATCTTATCATACAGTTCTACTGATCCTTTTTTTTCTTGGGGTGTCCACAGAAAAAGCTGCAGTTTTGTTCAATCTGGGGTCAGTGCACAGTCAGATGGGATTGGGTTTTGATCGTTCATCAGTTGAGGGGAGAAGACAGGGATCACATTCCTTTATTGCTGCTGCTGGGGCATTTGCCTTCTTGAGAGACAATGTGGCAATGAAGGCATCAATGGGCAGCTCCAACACTGTTGATGTCTCTGTCGAATGTGCTGGGATGCTGGAAAGACTCATGTTGGCTCAGGCTCAGGAGTGTGTTTTTGAGAATAGCATTGCCAAGGGAAATACTCCTGGTGTCTGTGCAAAGATTTCAAGACAGGTTCATTTCTCTATTCCTTCGCTTAGTCTATGCCACTCAATAACTTCTGTATGAGATTTACTTATAAAGAAAAAAACTTATCTGTGAGATTTAGTTGAGTTCTTGACATCAGTCACATTGCTATACATCATTTTTTCTTAGATAGCTCGAGTGAGTTAGTACTTTTTCTTCTCTTTATTAGAATCTTCCTAAGATTTTTTAAGGTAATAATTTAGTCCATGACAGATGAAGACCACTAATTTTTACATTTCTATCAAAAATCTAGTCAGCGAGGAAAGCTCCTATGGTCTGTGCAACTTTGTATTGTTAATATGCACATTTTATATTAAGTAATAAATAATGACAATCCTACATGTAATGAGGCTTGGATTGGAGTTTGGTTGAATAAACTCATGTATAAATTATATTAGACTATTCTATAGGTGTGGCATATGCAGCTTGAGAATTAGGGTTTGGTGAGAACAATTTCATATATTTTTCTTTTCGAATTTTAATTTGAACTCTGTATAGTTCACTGAAGAAGGCATGTCTGAGTTGGGTTGGCTAGTTCCTTCAGATATTGGTTCTTAGTTAATTGCACATGTTATTTCCTGTAGATGGCATCTCAACACGTATCATTTAGCTTATAAGTTGTAAATAATCAAATTTGGCCAAACCAGTGGAGTTTATTTTAGGTCTTATTAAGTGCTTGGACGTAGAGATGCAAAATTGATGTTAAAATGAAATGAATGCCCCATCACAGGTTGGATTGTTTTATGAGGAAGCTTTGGCAGCATTAAATGTTGCACCTCTGAACCAGCACTTTGACAAGGCTTGGCTAGCTCATGTTCAGCTTAAGGCATCACTGTTTTATGCTGAGGCCTGCTACAGGTACAGTCTAGAGCTCCATGACAAAGAAGAAATTGCAGAGGAAATTGCAAGGTTGAAGAGTGGTGTTAATGCCTTGTCTGAGGCAAGAAAAACATCTCCAAGGGGAGCACCACAGCAGCTCTTGGATGCAATTACTAAGCTAGAAGCTAGTTCAAATCTAAACTTGGAGAAGGCTATTAAGGAAAATGACAGAGTCTACCTCATGAGGGTTCCACCAGCCAGTTCTCTGTCACCACTTGCAGCATTTTCCTTGGTCAAGCCTATGCAGATGAATGATATTCTGGATGCAAGCAAAGAGAAGATGTTTTCCAGTCTTGTCCCAGACAACAGTGCAAAAGCTCTTTCTAGGTACACTGAGATGGTTGATGATGTCATCAGAACTCAAGCCGAGAAGTTACAACAGGGGAGTGAGCTAGCTCGAGTGAGGCTCAGAGAAATGGACTTGCCTGATTCTATTCTGGCCTTGGAGGGAAACTTATCACTACCTGTGGCTTTAAAAGAAGATGTAGAGGCAGTGCAAATTTGTGGTGGTCCAGCTGGTTTGGATGCTGAGATGCAGCAACTCAGAGATCTGAAGAGGGTGAACCAGGAGTTGTTGGTCCAAACGGAGGAGCTTTTGCAAAAAGAAGCAACGGAAGACACACAGTTTAGAACTCAATTCGGAACCCGATGGGCAAGGCCTCAATCTACTACCTTAACAAAAAACCTGCAGGACAGGTTAAATAGGTTTGCAGCAAACCTGAAGCAAGCCGCAGAAAGTGATGTCAGAATTGAGCGTTCAGTAAGGGATCATGCAGCACTCATGTCAATCCTTGACTGCCGTCCAGTACGTATTTATGATTTGGACCTTATTTTGCATAACTAGTCATGTCATGTCTCATTGTGCCACTTCTAGTTGACACCTGGGTTTGTCAAGGGCTTTACTCATCAAAGATAAGCTAATCAAATGCTCTGGCTCTTGGATTTATTTGTAGATATATAGTATTAGGTGTTATCTTCTGAAGATAACTATCAAACCTATCTGGTAATAAGATGGTGAATTAGATTAATCTCTTAACAAGCTTGTACCACCACTAGCTTAGTAAGATGGTCAATGCTTCTATACCATATAATTTGTATCTTCTCTCATGGTTCACTTCCAAGGATTTTCAACAGGTTAAATGCATACTAGATTTGTAGTCCTTGATCCTTAAATTTTGATTTCATTTTGAAACTTGGCTCCATCTGTTGCTTATTGTACATGTATGTCATGTTATTGTTGCAAAAATATTTCATCACTGCATCTAGTGCTTATCAAATACAATGTGACAACACTTCTCTTTCTCTCTGTGATAGCTGTCAAGTTATGTCCTGAGATGTGCATTCTCTTTTATAGATCGAATCTGCTCTTCCAACCTTGGCAAGACCAATCTTGTCTTTGGACGCCACTGAAGATGCCATTGTGGGAGCCCTGAAGCAGAGCCTGGTAACAAGGAATTAGTGGCGTTACATTTGTGTTATTTGGTCTTTCTGTGTTCCTTAGCCAACGGTTTATGTTGCAACCTGTTTCTTGAGTAACTAAAGCCTGTTCTGTTGGAAGGCCTTACAGGCCAACATATATATCATCTCCTTTTTTTTTGGGTTGGTGGGTGGTGGTGGGGTGTGTGGGGTGTGTGGGGATGAAAGCATAACTTATTTCCGTTTGAGAAGTGTCTAAATTTTTTCTGATGACGGTTTTCTGCTTTTGCTTTTTCGTCACTAGGAGATAAATTGAAAATTGATGTCAGCCGTGCATTAACAAAATACTTTATTAGTGAATATTAATCAACCTTCATGGATGATTTTTGAGCACTTACTGCACATTATTTCTAGTTTGAAATTCCTATAATGCCCATTTTGTGATTGAGAAGTGGTCTTTGAATAGTAAATTAGAAGACAATTATACTATGCAGGCATCTTTGGATATTAAGTAACGTAATATTTAGTATATTGTGCATGACTGCATGTTACTAAAATTACGGAAGGAAATTGTCCGTAAATATTTGGATATATGAACTGTAGAAAGGCACTTCAGAACTTCACTCCAATCTGTTTTAGAAAGAATTATTTGTCCTATTTCGACGTAGAAGCTTTACATTGTTGCAACTTAAATTATTTTAGTGGTCTCCTTCAAGTCATTGTTGCTTATATTTGCAGAGGCAACTAGAAACTCTTGGTGCTCAGCGCGCTGGTCTGGAAGATATGCTGAAAGATATGAAGAGGAAGGTATAGTAAGATTCTTCTTAAAATATGCTCTGCAAAGTTGAATTCTATAAGGTAGAGTTGGACTTCTTTTTGGGAATAAAGCTTCAGCCACCTTTGGTCCGTTCTCATAGGAGAGTTGGACAAGTATGATATCTTTCACCCTAGCAGGTGATGAAGATATAATCCTTTGCTAGTGCACATCCTCTTGTTCTGCTGCTCTATAGTTATTGAGTTTATTAACATGATATTAATAAAGATAAGTTCATACTATAATGATGTAAGCCATGGATAAATATATTTTGGCGTCAAAACTCACTGTTGGCTGTTGCCACCCTGAATGAATCCTTGGATTAGAGGGTTTACTCTGTGCAGGTTGTTCCACCGGTGGATTGGATTTTTGTCCAACGGTTTCATATGTTCTTATCTTATTGATGAGTGAAGGACCAGGAGCTGCAGTAATAGTAGGAATGAGGCCCGCTCTCTTAATAATTCTGTTAGAATGTCCCATGTTTGTTGAGGGAATGGACAATTGTCTCCTTGTATGATTTTGAGCAATCCTCACCTCATTAGCTAGCTTTTGGGGGTTGAATAAAGCCCATGTTTCATTTCTATACGTGGTATTACCTAATGTTGAGCCGCATTGTTTATTGTTTACGCTCCAGATCCACCCCTGAGCTTTTAAGGGGTGGTAGAATGTCCCGCCTAGGTTGAGGGAACGAGATGTTGTCTCCTTATATAATTTTGGGTAATCCTCACTTCATGTGCTAGTTGTTGGAACTGAGTTAGGTGTAGGATCCATTTGCTTTACAAATTCAAATGGATAGTTCGATTATATCACATCAAGCGTAGCTCTTCATTAAATTGAGAAACTCATTATTGGGTGAGGGGAGCGAGGTTATTTGGTTACGCAGCTTGATAATTCTTTTAGTTATGTCTCAGAATGTGATCTCGCAACTTCCATTTCTAGGGAAGTCGAAAAGTATTTTTTTCAGAGTATATGAAAAAGAGGGATAGATCGGGCCTTTTTATAAAGAAGCGGTGACATAGTTAAGACTACTCCTCTGGCATTAGTCGCTGGTCTTCATCATCTCAGTAGCAGATAACGTAATATGAATTTGCCTTTGTGCTAAGTTAACATTTGTGTATCCATATACAACATGCTTATTTCTTTTAGCATTTTCTTTGCCTTGCTTCACCATGAAGGGATCTAAACATGCTACTTGACTTTATATCTGTTGTGTGATATTAATCAGGATGATATACTTCCAAAATTGATGGCATTCACGGGCTCCCAGGAGGATCTTTTCAGGAAGGAGATAGCAAAATATGATCATCTTTGTGAAGAAATTTCTCAAAACCTCGAGGCACAAGAACAGTTGCTTCTGCAAATTCAGGTTCAGAATTCATGTCTTTTTCAGGGCTATACCTTTTTGTTTTGCTGCACTTTTTCATTTCAACTTGGGAGCTTCTCTTAAGCTTTAACTTAGGAATACTTGTGTGGTAAATGTGAGGTAGTGTCTATTGCACAGTCCTTAGTAGGAGTTCCTTTATATATTACCATATTGCTAGCTTCAGGATTGCTCTTCAGAATACAATTTATAGGTAACAAAGCAAGGGATGCAAGGCATTTTCCTTTTTTGTTTCTTTTAATCCTTTGTGTCATCGCCTGGTGTTTGTTTTCAACTATGATTCTCTATTTCTTTTTACGCTGTCCAACACGGGTAGTTGCATTTTTTTGATCTGGAAAGCATTACAGATGTAATATAATGAAATCTGTTGCAGAGCAGTGGTGGAGTCAGGAATTTGGCGAAGGGTGTGCAAATTTTCTTGTTAGTAATGTTAAGAGCGTGCAAAATTAAATACATACTCATAGTAGCTTATATTTAACCTCTGTACACCACATAATTTTCAGCAAAGGGTGTGCACTGGACCACCCTTCACCTAAGGTGGCTCCACCCATGTTGCGGAGTCCAACGTGAGGCTCTTATGGGATGGGTGGTGTGCTCTGGACCACCCTTTGCCTAAGGTGGCTCCACGCGGAGTTCAGCATCGGTCTCTTATGGGATGGGTAGTCATTTGATATGGTCTTTGGCAATTTACCTCTTGAGCTAGCTTTTGGGGTTGAGATAGACCCAAGATCCATTGCTTTACATGGTATCTACGCAGGACCCATCCCAATTCTTGTTATCCGATGTTGGATCCCCATATTAAAAATTGCCCACACTCTAGATGTCCAACATTGGGTGTGGTGGTGGTGGGGTGTTGAAGAGTCCCACGGCGGGCTTTTATGGGAGGGGTGGTCTCCTTATATGGTTTGGACAATTCTCATCTCTTGAGCTAACATTTGGGGTTGCGTTAGGCCCAAGATCCATTTCTTTACAACATTCTTAATTGGGATATCACCCATGGCATGCCTTTCCGTTCCAAACTTTTTTGAGTTACACATGTTAATCTACTTGTTTGTATCTAGAAAGTGTTAAAGAGAAATGTTTGGTTGGGGGAGGGGAGGGGGGTTTAAAGAAGTTCATAGCATGAGTGTTATTTCCTTAATTGCAGTTATATTTGTGGTGTTTCTTTTCTTATTTGATACTTGTTATTTCATATGTTTGAATCCTGTGATTTGCATGTCATAATTAGCGCCTGAAATGAGTTTATATGGATAAATATGGTCAATGAAGATTTATTTAGCCGACCCCAACTTGTTTGGGACTGAGGTGAAGTTATATTTTTGGAAATTAAGAGTTGTAGTGCACAATTATTGCATAAAGGCATGCTTAACCAAAGCATTGTATTCCTTCGGACCAGAAATGCTTCATGTTGAGTTTCCTTTGTGCAAGCATAGAGAAAAAGTCCCTCTTTTGGGAAAGAACAATCTACTTGGGCTGGACTTCATTATTCAAGCTTCATCTCCTTGAATGCTCTCTAACAAGGTGGTGTTCCTTTTGCAGGCTCAAAATGATGAGTTTGCTTCTGTTTTCAATCTTGAAGACTATAAAGGTGTGTTTTTAATTCCCATAATCATTTTGCAATGTTTGCTGTAGAACAATGAAGCTTAGATATTCTTGATACACAAAGATCTTCTGTCCCAAGTAACTTAGGTGGGCTAAATTTTGATGGGCTGATCCTTTCATTCAATTTTTGCATATCAAAATGACTTCTTACTGCTCATTATGTGTCCTGTGGTATAATCAAAGTAAGTTAGGTCCCTTGATGTCATTTTAAAGGGATGCTGCAATTATCAATTTTAAAATTGACATGGTGAAGTGCTGTCCAGCCCTTACTATGATATGTTGGCCATTTATCATCTGCATTCTCTACTAGTTTATATCTTATCTGTCTACTTTGAATTTTCTTCTCGGGGTGGCTTATTGATATTTCTTCTAGTATGGCTGCTGATTTCAGATGTTCTAGTTACTGTTAATTTGCTAAGCTCATTCTTGTCGATGCCACAGCTTCCCGCGAGAGAATCTATAAGCAGATTGAAGTTGCCATTATGAAATATCAAGAAATCAAGGAAAATATCAATGAGGGATTGAAGTTCTATGTAACCCTTCAGGTATGAGAATTTTCAACTCTTTTGAAACGGCCCTTTCTATTGGAGTGGTTTGGGGAGGGGGTGGAGATAGGAATATTTGCTCACCCAGTGTACAACACAAGGAGGATTCCAACCATTCACTTGCAGTGGAACCTCTGAGCATATTCCACTTGTGATATAGGATCATTTGTGTCCTAGATAAGATATTTTGTTGGGAGAAGAGGAAGCTGGGGTGGGGATAAAGTGAGCTAGATTAGAGTCAGTGAACGCTTTCCTTTTGGTTCCATGGAATTATAATGCAATTGGCTTGTATTTCTGGGACCTATTTTATCCCGTTGAGAGGATTGAGATGTGACTATTCCGTGGGTTACATTTTGAACCCCTCCCCGATGGGGGAGGGTTGGGGTTGTGATAATTCCATCGGATACATTATTCCTCTCTCTCCATCTCCCCTGCCTTTGGCTTTACTGTGCGGTCCTTTACCAGCTCCACCAATAAAGAAATTATCAAGGCGAATTATTAGAAGAACAATCTGAGTTGTAATCTCTCATCTAATCCATGAATTACTCACGATAATAATTTATACAATCCCATCCCACTAATCTCACCAAGAATCTGTCATTACAATCACATTCTCGATTTTCACTCTAATTCAACTGTATGATAATCTACACTCATGTGCAAAGTCAAAGAACCCCTTTGGATCTTCTCATATAAGCCTAGTCAATGATGTCAAAGCCCCCGATACTCCTGCAAATCTGGCAACGATCTTCAATTGTCTAACCTCATTTGCTAATGGTTGTATCTGCTTAGGTTCTTTGGTATGAGGCTTGGTTTGAGCCTTGTCAGGGGTGGGAACTTGTAACTCAAAATTGCTTTTCTGCACTTCAAAGATTCATTTTAGTTGTGCGCAGTGGGACAGATCACTAGTCTTATTCCAGTTCTTCCTGAATATGTCGAGCTTCTTGGATCTATCTGCAAATTTCCAGGATATGAATTCATATAAATTTGTCTTTTGTTGCACAGGAGGCGATCACTAATGTGAAACAGCAATGTAGTGATTTTGTGATGACAAGAAACATGCAGTGCCGAGAAATGATGGAAGAGGTACAGAGGCAGATCTCAGGTCTCAGTTTCCAGGATAATAAAAGTTCAAGTGGGTATACTTATCCTTCAGTTGGGCATGCTCATCAGCCTCCAAGATCCAATCCCCAAATGCCGACCGAGACTGGACATATACCCAATCCTTCTCGACCACACCAGGCTCCTACATACCAGCCTCCTCCTCAGCAACCTACAATGTCGGGATATAGTCAAACTTCTCCTCCTTATAGTTCTCCACAACCGCCTGCACCTCCTCCTCAGCAACCAACAATGTCTGGCTATAGTCAAACCTCTCCTCCTTATAGTTCTCCACAACCGCCTGCACCTCCTCCGCAGCAACCAACAATGTCTGGCTATAGTCAAACCTCTCCTCCTTATAGTTCTCCACAACCGGCTGCACCTCCTCCTCAGCAACCAACAATGTCTGGCTAGAGTCAAACCTCTCCTCCTTATAGTTCTCCACAACCGCCATACCATTTTCCAGGTCAAGGTCAAGGTCAAGGTCAACCATATTCGCATCCACAGCCCTATCCTCAACATCAACAACAACCTCCACCTAGCCACGAGTACGGCCAACCTGCTTATCCTGGTTGGAGGGGTCCATACTATAATGCACCTCCACAGCAACCCGGAGCTATGCCTCAGCCTCCTTACACAGCCCCTTCTCCATATCCTCATCCTCCTCCCCATCAGAGTGGCTATTACAGGCAATGATAGTTTTCCAATAACTTTCTCCGTGTGTATCTCATGTTCATTTTTTATCGTTCTCAAGTCGATTGGATTGGACGTAACGAGACTTCTTTGTCTGTACCAGATCTTAGCATACATTGTTATACATTTGTAAGTAAGTTTGAATGAAGCACACATGTACAGGGTATCTCCTTGTAAAATTGATTACCTAAACTACAAGATCAATAATTTTGGAACTCTATAAGATCTGATATCTCTCGTGAATGATTAAAAAAAATGTGATCTTATTTTTTTGTGGGTATATTTGTTGGTATTTTGCATATACCAATAGTAATTTAATATGTCATCCGTTAAAAAATTGTCATATTTATGCCATTGTGGTTACAAAACCTGTTCATTTGTGTAGTTATTTTTTAATGGTGGTTTTGTAAAACAGCTTTGTCACGTGGCCTCTTGTTATAGGTCTGCTTACCAAATCGAACAGGGAAAAGACTCAAATATGTTATCGAATTTTGAAAAAAAATCCATCTATATCATTTTTGTTTGAGAAAGAGCTCATGCTCAAGTCAAATTTGACTTTTTCTCTTGTAATACGTAATACTTGCTAACCACCCTCTAAAAATGACATACTGTTCTTTTTGATACAAAATCAAATGAAGACATCTATATCTCATCAATAAGGTTGTCTACAAAATAAATTAAAGAAACAAACAAAGGGAAATTAAATATTTGAGTACTAGAAAACAAAAAATGTTAGTAGCTGTTGGCAGTAGACAAGTACTTACTTAGTTCATTTTATTTGACGTAGTTTGACTCAACGCAGAGTTTAAAAAATATGAAAAAACTTTGTAATACTACATAATTACCTCTAAAATAAATAAATAAATTTAATAGAAAAGTACACCTTTATGGACTTTCTTGCCAAATAAGTGAGATCTAATATTACTAAAAATATTAATTGTATCATTAAACGTTTGTCAAATAAGAAAATGTATCATTTTTTTATCAATTAAAAAGAAAAATGTGTCGTAACTTGGGACAGAGAAAATAATATCTTTATAACTAGTGGAGGTGTTCTTATCGGGCGGATCAAACGGATGACAATGACACATTATCCGTTCGATCCGCCCGATAAGCATTTATAAAGATTACCCCTATGCATGCATGCACTAAACTCGTACCATCTATTCTATATATATCTAATTATTATTCTCTCTTTTGTACCAAATATATATTAGCTACTTGTAGTTATGGAGAGAGTAAAAATATTTAAATTTATGTTTGTTGCCTATTTTTTGGTAATTAGTAGTAATATTAGTTGTGTTTTGGGATTTAATGTTCATTCAATTTTCATATTTGGAGATTCTATAATTGATGCTGGTAACAATCAATTCAAAAACAACTGCTCAGTACAAGCTAATTTTACACCTTATGGTTCCAATTTCTTTCACCATCCAACTGGTAGATTCACTAATGGTCGAACCGTCACCGACTTTATTTGTGAGTAAAAATATTGTATTAAGATCTGAATACCGTAAGAAATTAATTTTTTTATTACTTATATTTAGTTTGATGAAAAATTGCATGTAGGTGAATTTATTGGGATTCCTATGCAAAAGCCAGTCCTTGAATTAGTAAATGGAAATTGGAAAAATTATCCATCAAATGGCATCAACTTTGCTAGTGGTGGTAGTGGTGTTCTACAAACAACTAATCAAGATTTGGTAAGAAAATATATTAACATTCTTTTATCTATCTACACAGTATAATTTCTAACGTATGATATTATTAATCGAATAATAAATTGCTATACTAATATTGTTTTTTTACATTTGAAAAATATATAGGGAGTGACACCAATTCAAGATCAACTTCAACAATTCAAAACTTTAGTCCAACAAAACAAAATAAACAAGAAACAAATTCAAGAATCACTCTTCATATTCACATCAGGCTCAAATGACATATTCACATATTTCAATCCATTTAATGTCCCAAAACTTACTCTAAATGCCTATGTTCAAGCCATGTTAACTCAAATGTCAAAGTTTGTTGATCAAATTTGTAAGTTAGGGGCTCGTCGAATCGCGTTGATTTCGTTAGGCCCCGTTGGTTGTATCCCAGCCAGGGCCCTCTTGCCTAGTGCACCAATTGATAAATGTTATGGAAAGATGAATAGAATGGTGAAGAATTATAATGTGGGATTAGAAAATTTGGTGAAGAGGATACCTATTAAGTATCCTAGTTCTTTTGCTGTGTATGGAGCTGTGTACAAAACTGTTCAGAATTTTAGAGCTAATCCTCAAAGTTATGGTAATTTCTTACACTTTTTATAGTTCCATTTACTTTATATACTATAGAAATAATGCTAGTTAATTTTCTAATGCATTTAATCACTTGTTTTTTTTAATAATCTTAATTTGCAAAAGTTTTATGTTATGGGGTTTGGTAGTGAGAGGGAATTTTAAGGAGAAACTACATGATTACCTAAACATTCGTATTATACTCCCTCCGTCCACTATTAATTGTCATACTTTCCATTTTTAGAGTCAAACTATAAAAACTTTGACTAGCATTTTATGATATATTTTTTCATCATATGGATATGTAAAAAATTGCAATGTATAGTACTTTTCATATAGTTTTTGATATCTAATTTTTTTGTTTAAAAAAATTGAATTAATGTAATCTAATTTAACTTTGAAAATAAGTCAAATTGACTTTTCGAAAAGCACAACATGACAAATAAAAGTGGACGGAGGGAGTATTTATTAATTTTCCTTCTAGTTTGAAATAATTACATTTTATATCACTACTTAATAATTTCATATAAGATTTTAAGTTAGATACATGGTTTTTGCTACAAGATACTGTGAAACATGAAAAGAGGCGAGCGAAATTTGTCTATGTATCCCATATACATAGGAGAGTGGCGAGCGAGATGAGAGGAAGGCAAGCGATATTTGTTTGTGTATCATATATACATGTGAATCCACTTGGATACAGTGTATCTAGAACAAATTACACCTAATTTTGACCCCATATATCCAGAGATTTGATACATGTATTTGGAGGAACCAAAATCTGATAAGATTTGTAATATTACAAACTAGCGTGTGTCTAACTAATTAGCTCCTAAACTAGTGAAATTTATACAAGTCTGTCTATTTACAAGTCTATAGAGATTTATAAACTAACTCATAATGATTTGTTATGATCACATTTATAGGATTTTCAGATGTAACTAATGCATGTTGTGGTGATGGAACTCTTGGAGGAGCATTGCAATGTGGTAAAGAAGGTTACAAGTTATGTGCAAAGCCCAATGAATACTTGTTTTGGGATTACTTTCATCCATCAGAGCATACTTATAATCTCATCTCAAAGACATTGTGGAATGGAACTTATTCTCAAATTCGACCTGTGAATCTCAAAACACTAGCCAACATGACCCTTATTAAGCACTAATTAAGAAAACTAATTTGTGTTTTGGAAATCTTTAAAATAAAAAGTGGGGTCCTTGTCTTTTTATTTTCAAAATTTATGTTATGGTGTTCATATGTATATTTTGTTATTATCATGTTGTTTTCGAGCCTACATCAAATAAGAAAAACAGCAGAGACAGATTCAAGATTTAAATTCTTGTTCAACAATAAGAAATTACTTGTCTTTTGAAATTTTACAATAGAGTGTGTAGTCCTTAAAATTTTATTTTGGTTTGATTCGGTTGGTTTTTTTTTAAAAAAAAATTATACTATATTAATTTTCTGATTATTCTATGATATGATGTATAATAGTACGTAATCAGATTTTTTGAATTCGTCTCAATTATCTTGATTTCTCTTTGATTTTGATCAAATTCAATTAATTTTCGAGTAACTACATGCGTAGGTAGATAAAGTGAGGCCTTATAACGTTATATACGCAAAAATATAAGGCAATATAAATCAAATTAGTGAAATAAACTTTTTTTCTCTTCTCTTAATGTCTTTTTTGTTCCAATTCATTTTGGTTTCTTTCAACAACAAAAAAAATAATTAAATTGAAAATAATTAACTTTTTTTCATTTAATTCTTAATGAGAATTTATTTTTTTATTACCACACAAATGTTATGACACGTTTAAAGCCATAAGTTTCAAAATTAAGTTTTTGTCATACAAATGTTGTACTGTACCTCAACGTAACATACATGAGTGTGGGGTTTAAGAATCAATTTTCTTTTTATAAACACACTTAAAAGTTATAAATAAAGTGAATTAAAGTTAATGATAAAGTACTAATAGACAAAAAATTCTAGTAGTTGGCAGTAGCTTTATAATAAATTGGTTATTTTCTTAGGTCATATAATGCACTAAACTCGTGTGTTCCGTTTCATATTTTTAGCTAATTTTTCTTATATAAATAAAACTCACACCATATGTTATTTTCCAAATTAAAAGTTATATAACACATTTAGTTATAATGGAAAGAGTTAAAAAAATTCAATTTATTTTTGTTGCTTCTTTTTTGGTAATTAATAGTATTATTAGTTGTGTTTTGGGATTTAATGTTCCTTCAATTTTCATATTTGGTGACTCTATATTTGATGCTGGTAACAATCATTATAACAAAAATTGCACAGCACAAGCTGATTTTCCACCTTATGGTTCCAATTTCTTTCATCATCCAACTGGTAGATTTACTAATGGAAGAACTGTTGCTGATTTCATTTGTAAGTTCTTGTTATAATTCCCTACACTTTTCGAATTTTATGAGTCGTGGATTCGATTCCCAAGAACAACATTCTGTATGAGGCAGGTGTTGGGACTTGGGAAAGGATTTGTTGGGTAATGTCAGTTTCCTGCCTATGACAAGGCAAGGCTCATGCGGGACTGGAGTGGTCCAGGTCGGAATCATGATCGAACATGACGCTTGATTCCTAAGAGAAATATTCTGCTTGAGGCAGGTGTTGGGACTAGGGAGGGAAATTGTTGGGTAATGTCAGTATCCTGCCTATGGCAAGGCAAGGCTCATGCGGGACTGGAGTGGTCCTGATCCAGGTTGGAGTCAAGATTGAACATGACGCTTTCTTGGTGGATTTAGTTAAAAAATAAAGTTGTGTTTTTACTATTAGTTATAGCTTTTGGAATGATGATAAACGTTTGATCCTTGATCACATTTCAACAATTTAATTTTAATATAAGATAATGTCATTTTAAATTATTACTTATAATTAGAAGGGGGTTTAATCGAATTCTTTTTGTTGAAAATTTATTTCGTGTAAATAAAGTAAAAATAATAGTCTTTTTTTTCTTTCTTTTGTGAAGGTATATATAAATTAGCATGAGGGAAGTGTTTATTGTAGCGTTAAAGGTGGTTCGAAAATTGCAATTTCATGTGACGGAATCTTATATTGTTTTTAATCTCTTTAGTAAAATTTCTAACTCTGTTACGTTTACGAATTGGTGGAATATTGCAGCTCAATTTATTGGGATTCCTTTGCAAAGGCCATTTTTGGAAGCACAACTTGAGTTAGTAAATGGAAGTAGAAAAGAGTATCCATCAAATGGCATTAACTTTGCTAGTGCTGGTAGTGGAGTTCTATCAACAACAAATCAGGATTTGGTAAGAAATTAATTAATTAAGGATGTATTTATCATATAGTTTTTGTTTTATCGTTTATTAATTTACTGTGATTAACCACTAGGTAATAATCCAAAATATATAGGCCTAAGACATAACCTTGTCTTTTTAATTTGACATCATCTGATATTTACGTTCTTCAATTTTGAATGTGCACAAATAGACATAGGTGTCGTACGTAATATAATATAAATCAATTCATCTCACGTGCGGACATATAGGATGCCATGTAAAAATATGTATGTCTACTTGTTAACAACATCATCTTGTCTACTTGTTCAGTAGCGATATCTTTTTCCTTCTTTTTTTTTAGCTTTTTCATAACACGTGATAATTTTTTAACAAAGAAGTGTCGATTGTCACCTATAAACAAGGGTGATAATAAACCTCAAGTGGGAAGCCTAATTAATAAAGTCCTATAGTAGATATCAAACCTTGAGTGAAAAAACAACAAAAAAGAAAAAAAAAGAATTTAAATAGCTTATTATCATAAATATCTCTTTTAAACCAAAATTTTATCAAAATTGAACTCAACTATCACAATTAATTGATTTTGACCTCATATGCAAATTAATTGAAAGTGGTCAAGTACTTCACTCAAAACAAATGCTAGTATACTTTCTTTACGCTAACGAAGTATATAACTTAAAACTTTTTTTGTATACATCAATCTTGACTTTATTTTCTTTATGTTTATCAAAAATATAATCTTTCTACACCAATAGATAGGGGTACGTATGAAATTACACTGAATATACTACTGTCGTTATAATTGTTGTTTGAACTAGTGATATTAATTCTTGACTTTTGATGCATATAGGGAGTGACACAAATTCAAGATCAAATTCAACAATTCAAAACCTTAGTCCAACAAAACCATATAACCAAGAAACAAATACAACAATCACTTTTTTTCTTTGAGTCAGGCTCCAATGACATTTTTAGCTACTTCTATCCATTTGATGCCCCAACACTTACACCAGATGCCTATGTTCAAGCCATGTTAGCTCAAGGTACAAATTTTGTTGATCAAATTTGCAAGCTAGGGGCACGTCGAATCGCGTTGTTTTCGTTAGGCCCCGTTGGTTGTGTCCCAGCTAGGACCCTCTTGCCTGGTGCACCAATTGATAAATGCTATGGAAAGATGAATAAAATGGTCAAAAATTATAATATGGGGTTAGAGAGTTTGGTAAAAATAATACCAACTAAGTATCCTGGTTCATTTGCTGTGTTTGGAGATGTGTACAAGATTGTTCAAATCTTCAAAGCTAATCCTAAACGTTATGGTAATTTCTTACATTTCTTCACTCCTCCTTCAAATACTACTATTTTATAAATATTACTCCCTCGATCTGTCTCATTTTATATGACACATTTTTCTATTTAATCTGTTTCAAAAAATAATGTTACCTTACTGTTACTATAATTAGAAAAAATTTACTCCGTCTGTTTCAGATCAGAATGACCTACTTTCCTTTTTATTTTGTTTCAAAAAGAACGACCTCTTTTTTTTGGCAATACTTTAATTTTAGCTTTCCACGTGACATTTTTAATGCCACAAGATTAAAGAACATTTTGGTACATTTGATATAACTTTACTTTAGAACCACAAGATTGAAAAATCTTTCTTATTTTTTTAAACTTCTTGTCAAGTCAAACTAGATCATTCTTTTTTAAACAGAGAGCAACTCCTTTTATCCTTAATGAAATGATTTACAACCACACAAATAAATATCTGATGAATGTTTTAGACCACAAGTTAATTTCAAGAGCTCCCTTTTTTTATTCTTCTTAAAAGCAACAATTTCATAGCTACTTGAAAACACACTTACTTTTTTTCATAAACATTCTGAAACACCGTGTCAAGTCAAACAGTGTCACATAAAATTGGACAGACCAGAGTATATTTTTTTATGTCCAAACATCCACTAAACTAACTCATGATGATTTGTTACATAGGATTTTCAGATGCGACTAATGCATGTTGTGGTGATGGAACACTTGGAGGATTATTGCAATGTGGTAAAGAAGGGTACAAGATATGTGCAAAGCCCAATGAATACTTGTTTTGGGATTACTTTCATCCATCAGAGCATACTTATAATCTCATCTCAAAGGCATTGTGGAATGGAATTCATACTCGAATTAGACCTATAAATCTCAAAACACTAGCAAATATGACCCTCACTCAACACTAATTAAGGAAATTATTAAGTTGTGTTTTGAAAAATCTTAAAATAGAGAGTGGGGTCTTTGTCTTTTTTTTTCTTTTTTTTTTAAAAATGTTATGGTCTTTATATGTATATTTCTTTATTTATTTCTCTATGTTAGTTGTTTTAAGCCTACATTATGTTGAAGAGCAGAGATGAAATCAAGATTTGACCCGTCAATAAATATACCTTATACGAAAGGTCATCTCATATCAATAAGAGTATCGTTACTTACACCTTATAATATGTAGTTTGTTTTCTTAATATTAAAACTTTTATGTGAATTCTGTTCGCATAGGTAATATTTTTTCCTTGAACAATAAGTTCCACATATGACCTATCACCATGAGCTTATATAGAGATTCACTATGTGTGATCCACATCATTCGAGTATTTATGATTAATTCGAACATTTATTATTATCAAAATGACAAAACCAATATTCAAACTATAGGTAAAGATGGTAGACCAGCCCATAAACGAACGCAGATACTAAGTACGGGCCCATACAATATAATCACTTCTTAGTTAATATATAGTATGATCATATTATTCGTTTTGAACCAAATTTGTAGAATATTTTTTCTTAAAAGGCCTAATATTATTAAGAAAGTACTACATTTTATATGTAGTTCACTACATCGAAAGTGATCTTTAGTGGCAATAAAATTAACAACAATAGCTTAATTATCACTAAATATGTGTGTTTAGTGGTAGTTAGTATTTTTTGTAAATGTCCCTAAAGCCTATAACGATATTGGATCCAATGATAATTAACTAATGCTGATAAAGATGTTAACACTTTTTATTAATAAGCAAATCTATTACTGTTAAAGGTTATTTTTGTTATAATGGATTTTTTACTTATCGATTTCTAATATGAGATTTTTGTTCGCACAACTAATTAAAACTTTTGTTTGGGGATAGTGCAATATACGAAGCTAGGTAAGTAATGAACTTTACTTTTTATGCCATGCATAAGATATATCGCTCAAATTACACAATTTGTTACAACTCCTATGTGGTCCATCAACCTTTTTAATGTTTTAAGTTACTAAATATCCAAAGTATTATGTGTCTTCTTAACAAATGTTTCAATACCGAGGATTTTGAACTCGAGATCTCCGATTATGGATGAATGTATTCTATCTATACCACCATATTCCTTGTTAGTTATTTTTAAATTGGAGAAACTACCTAATTACACAAACATTCCCATCATATTTACTAATTCTCCATATAGTTTGAAATAATTACATTTTATCTCACTAATTTATAATTTCATAGTAAATTTCGAGTCAGATACACTTAAATACATGTTTTTTCAACTAAATACACAACAATATAGGGAGAGATGTGAAGGTTAACAGGAGGGAGGCGAACGAGATTTGTCTATATATCATAGATACATGTGAATCACACTACATATACACCACATACATGTATCTAGTGTGATTCCCATGTATCTGGGATACCAGATACTCGAGCGAGATAGGAGAGTGGTGAGCGAGATGCGAGGGAGGCGAGCGAAATTTGTCTATGTATCTTAGATACATGCGAATCCACTTGGATACAATGTATCTAGAATAAATTACACCTAACTTTAACCCCAATATCTCAAGATCCATATATCTGAACGTATATGAACGCATCAAAATCTTGAGCTATGTGAATTGATTGGCTTTTAGTACTAGTTTGGCTAAGGATTATGTCCTAATCTTGTTGTTAAAGCGTCGATGTAATATTAATCAATTGGTTCTTCTTTATTTGAAGTGGTTATCTATCCTTGTTTCTTGTATTTATCTTATTATCTATGATTATTCTTTTTCTTTAAACAATTGAACTTAGTGTAATCTTCTTGTCTTTAAAGCAATTACAAATTAATCAGTTTGTTCTTTTTTTAGGCACTTACTACCCTTGTTTCTTGTTAATTATCTCTGATTTTTCTTTTCTTAAATTGAACTCATGAATAGAAAGTGGCCCATTGAAGGAAAACAATAGTTTTGCACATAACTCTAATCGCGTTTTCTTCTTTTATCATATTATTTGTTGATGATATTATTATTTTCATTGTTATTTTTATATGTTTTCTTCATTACATATTGTATTTCTTTTTTTACTAATTTGAATATACTTTACTTCAGATAAGGATTTATCGAAAATAATTTATTTATCTTCGTGGCTAGAAATAAGACTGCACACGGCTCCAAAACATACACTTTTGGGACACTGCCAATCAATAAAGAGAAACTTCTCAAATTATTAATTTAACATAAAAATATTTTCTAACAAGTTACATCTAAATTGTGTCAGAATAGTTTGAATGAAACAATTTTGAACAAGTAAGAACAATAAAAATATAAAATAATCGAATTGCTTTGAAGGAGCTCGTAGTCGGTATATTTTTATGAAAAATTCAAAAGTAATTGCACAAATTGTATACCACTTGTCAAGAAGTTAAGATGTGTTTGGTAAATGTTTCTTTGAAGTTAATTAAAGAATGGGATTTCTTACTTTATTTTTTCATGTTTGTTAAGTAAATCATAAATATAATCTCAAAAATATTTATATAATTATATGAACGAATACTATAAAGGTTAGGGTTGGGTTAAGGTAGTGAAAGTTGGAGGCTTGGAGCTATGAGGATAAGGGTGAGATGATCGAGTGTGTTGGAGGGTGGATAGGAGTAAGGTTGTTTTCATCGTGAATCAGTGAAAAATTTATGTTATTCAAATTTAAATGTGATTTATCAATTTAATTTTCACCGAACCAGCTTATTACAAATTGATGTTGATTAGCCTAAGGTGGAAAATACTCAAGTTGTTATGTATGCACTAGATAAGCACATTATCTTCCAAGTTGTTACTTTTACTTTCTATATAAGTTTAAAAAATAATAATAGGTACTTATAATCCTCACTCCTCAATACTGGAATAAAAAGTAAAAAATGATTGAAAATTTTATAGAATGTTAATTATCTCATAATGTATCTTGATTACTTAGAATTATTAGTGTCGTGTATTGTGCATGCACCATTTAAAAGATTAGATAACTATGAGTCAGTTAGGATTAGTAGGTTCATTTGAATTATAAAGTAGCTGATAAAATATTAAATGTTGAAATTGATTTTATAAATAAATAATTATATTTTTTGAAATACAAATATTGAAAATAATAATAAGTACGTAATTAATTTGTTTAGTATGAAAATAAAATATAGTATTATTATTTGCAAAATGATTATTGATGGTAAAACAGAAAACATATATTACTATTTTTTTATATATCAAAAGTAACAAGTATTTTTTTATTTAAAATATGTGAAAGAAAAATATAACAGATAATTTAAAACGAAAGAATGTATTTCAAATACCTTCAATCTAGAATTTTTAAGTATTGCTTTGATCATAAATTATGGTTGACATTTGTTGACTTGTCAACCAAATATTTCCTTAATTTGTCTAAAATGCATGTACCAAATTTAAATTAAATAGATCAACCCTTTTATTTATTGTAAGATAAAAATAAAAATGGCAGCCACATACTAACATATTAGTAGTATATTGACACTTGAAGTCAAGTCTTTCGACACTTCAACAACTTTCCTAAACGTGTGATTTCCTAATTATATTTTATCAATTCACACCTTAGTTACATCCATTTTAATTTATTTGTCCTTTTTTTTTTTAGTCAGATTAAAAAAAACATATTTTTCTTTCTACATACAGGTTTATAGACACAAGATCAACAAATATTTTAACACTTCAACATGTCTTTAGTTAAAGATTTGAAGATTTAATAATGTTTTTTAGTTCTATGAACTTCGTAACCAGCCAAAACTCGACAATTAGGGAGTATAAAATATTAGTGCAAATCGCCTTTGTTAAGGAACGTTTTACCCCCAATATGGATTTCCGGTACGAATCTGTATTTAGTCAGATTTCAATGTGAGTATAGAGTCATCTTTGTTAGGAAGCATTTTACCTCCCAAAGTGGACTTCTGGCACGATTTCATCAGCCTCTAATATAAGTACTGAACACTGTGAACTTCCGACACGATTTAATCAAACTCTAGTATAAGTATTAAACACCAAATGAAAAAATTAAAAAAATAAATTACCAAAATAAACATGACAAATATACATCAAGAACACTTCAACTAAATGGTTTTCTCCTAAAACCCACAAAGAAAAGGACATAATAAGTATTAGAAAAAGAATAAGGACAAGAACTTTCCACTACTTTTAAAATATTAAATTTCATCCACAATTTAGCGAACACAAATCCCACGGGATTTCTCGTATGCAGCCCCACACGCATTATACATCGACAAGATATTTATGTACTCCCACTAATTTTAGTTTGGCACGAATAAATTTAATTAGCGTATGATCATAAATTTTTAAATATTTTGAAAAATTAATTTTGGATGAAGTTTTTATTAAAGTTTCAGAAGGTGTTTGGTTTTAATTTCTTTTAAAATAATAACAATGATAGTAACTAAGTATTTTTCTAATATAATTTTTCATATATCACAAACAACCAAAAAGAATATAAAGGATATAAACCAAAAAGTATTTAATATGATAAATATTTTTTACTTATATAAAAATATAAGAATATAATTTAAAAAATTACTTATTTTCGATAAAAATTTCTTGTCCAATCAAACACACCCTAAAAAAAATCAATAAAACCATAAGTAAAATTTTTAAAAAAGTAATATCCACACAAAACCTTATACCTTATTACCTCGCAGCCATGCCAAACACACCCTAAAGCATATAAATTTCAAAATTTAAAACTTTGTTAAAAGATTTACACTTAACCCATTTCTTTTAGTATAAGTGACTTGTTCATAACCAAGTAATTGATTTGTTCTTACGGAGTCATTTGGTTGGAAGCAAATTACTTCAGATAATTATTCTGAAATAAATTATTCTATCTAATACCTCATTATAACATCATTATGTTAATAATTTAATAACTATCTAATACCCTCCAATTCAACACATAATAAAATAATTATCATATTTTATACGTCACATCAAATGACTCGTTAGTGAATTTCATACCTTAATTAGCTTCCTACTAATTCCTCCCCTTTTCTATGCCGTGTATTTCGTCAAACTGTTTGACTCAATAGTCACAAAAACGTGGTAATTTCTAAATTCAAATACTACTATTTTTTTTTCCTCACATATATATAAATCACCCATTCACACACATTTCTTCATAAAAAAAAAAAGAAACAAAACCCCAAAACAAAAACAAAAAAAAATCTCTCAATTGAAACTCATTGAACAATTTGGGTGAATTTTTTTCTCAATTTTCTATGGGAAATTTTACTTCATGCCCAATTTTACCGTCAATTAAGAATTCGAAAGCATCGAGAGTTGTTCTTCCCGGAGGAGAAATCAGGCAATTTCGAGAACCGATTAAAGCAGCAGAAATCATGATGGAGTATCCAAGTAATTTTTTAGTGGATTCGAGTTCGTTGAATATCGGACGGAGATTTTCAGCTTTAGTAGCTGATGAAGATTTGGAATTCGGTAATGTTTATATTATATTTCCGATGAAGAGAGTCAATTCGGTTGTGACGGCGACTGATATGACAGTGATTTTACTGGCGGCTAATTCTGCTGCGAAGAGAATTTCCGGCGGAAATGGTAGGATTTCGCCGGAGGATATGCCGGCGCCGGAAAGTAATGTTGCCGGAGATTGGGATTCAGGTGAGGTTGAGGTGTTTCCGGTGGGGAGAGAAATGAAGTATAGGTTGGCGTGTAGATCGAAGAAACCTTCGTTGGCTACGATTATGGAAGAACCTGTTTCTTCTAGATGAGAAATTTATTTTTATTTTTAAAAATTAGAATTTTTTTTTTTTTTAGTAGAGATTTTTAGTGTGAAAAGAAAAATGAAATTTTACATTATATGTATACACCTTTTTTTTATTATTAAAAAAATTGTGTGCTCATTTTTTGGGAATATATGGATTATATTACAATTGAAATGTTGATATAGTCGATCTTAATTAAGATGTATTCTTATGTGCATGAATATTTATTATTGTGGCATAAGTCTCATAATTTTATTTAATGTTTGTTTATGTTGATAATCATGTACGTGTTTATCAGTAATGACGTAATTGCTTTAAAATATTTTTTTTTGAAGCTTGATGAACTTGTTTATTTGTTTCGATTACCACACAATTGTTAGCAAAGTAATTTTTGAATCGATTGAAAGCTTCTTGAACTCCTCTAATTTTTGTCAATAACAGGATAAATACTTTTAAAATCTCATTTCGTTCGCCAATAAAATCTCCTCGAACAACATGTAACGAACTGTGAAAGAGGAAGACTTATAGTGAAAATCGATCTTATATTTATTTTGTAAGAAATCTCTTATTGATACGACTAAAGATGGATTAATAATGGTAATTTATAATTTATGTCTTAAATTTTAAATCCACCTCTTAAATCTTCACAAGAGTGACTTGGTAGGTTAATTTTTCGAGAAGTAAAAGAAAATATTCAATATTAGGTAGGTATTAGGAGAACACTTCCTTTGACCTTAAAATATAGTTCTTAATATTTTATGTAGTATCTTTGTCTTGTGATTGTGGGGCTGATGACTACGTATACAACAGAGATGTAATACGAGGACTTTTCAAAATTATCATCCATCGCTAAAAAATATAATATCAGTAAATAGGTCATATTTTGACTTGCTATAGTGTTTAATTTATGATT
Source organism: Solanum tuberosum (assembly GCF_000226075.1). Lineage (NCBI taxonomy): Eukaryota > Viridiplantae > Streptophyta > Magnoliopsida > Solanales > Solanaceae > Solanum > Solanum tuberosum. Next base: position 229,015 of record NW_006239245.1, on the reverse strand, counting down.
TAAAATAATTCTTAAATATTTATATGATTATAAATTATTTCATTAAAAATTAAAAAAAATTAAAATTAAATTATTTCTAATTATAATAAAATAATATTATTTTAAAACGATTTACATGAAAAAATGTGTCATTGGGGAGTTGGATGGAGGGAGTATTATTTTTGGTATTGTTGTGGGGTTGTGACAGAATCCTTTTACGATATGATCACATTCAAATTTGAATTGGTTTTAGATATTATAGAACTACAATATTTTTCTTTCTATAACTTTGTAATAAATTGCAGTTAACAACATTCAAATTTGTTATCAAATAGCTATATTTCTGAATTATTTTTTGTAATAAAAAGTCATTTATAAATAGAGAAAATAATTTTATTAGATACTTAAAAATTATAAAACAACAAACAAAAGATGTAGTCGGAATGGAGGAAAATATTTTCTTAATTTTTTCATGTTCGATTAATCAAAAAATTTGAAAAATATTTTTTCTAGGAAATTAAGTTCCTTAAAAATGACTTTTAGGATAAAGTAGGGAAAACAAGTTCAACAAGTGACATTCTATGTTGATTGTGTATACTTCTCATTCTCTAACACACATTATCTTCACTCACACTCTCGTAGCCCTCATAACCAACACCTATACCTCTACACTCCACTCCCATCTACTATGTGTCTAGAATATGTATAAATATTTTATATATTTTTTGTTTACGTGTTGAACATAAAAAAAAATATAAGAAACCTTACCTACATTCTTGAAAAATATTTTCTTTCATATCGAACACACTCAAAGAATAAAACTTAGTACTATCTCCGTCCACTTTTAGTTGTCATAGTTTCTTTTTTAGAGTCAATTTATAAAAACTTTAACTGACATTTTATAATGTATTTTTTCATCATATTGATATGCAAACAATTGCAATTTATAGTACTTTTCGTATAGTTTTGAATATCTAAATTTTTTGTTTAAAATATCGAATTATTGTAATCTAATTTAACTTTGAAAATTAATCAAATTGACTTTCGAAAAACGCAACATGACAAATAATAGGAGATGTAGGGAGTAATAATTGAGCGGTTTGAGTTATGACCTGCTTTTTAGATCCTTCATATTTAAGTCCAACTCTTTTGAATGAGTCAATAACTCACTCATTTATTAAAATAACTTAGCTCTCTACCCCACAAAAATAAGATAAAGTCTACGCCGTAACATCCTATCCTTCCGCACTCCACTTATAAAATTACACTTATATATTATTTTTATATTTTAATCAATTCAAATTCAGTCTAACTTTTTCAATTATACACCAGCTAATCTTATCATTGATTAGAACATGACAAAAATCAATGTTTGTTAGTTGCGTGATGTATCAAAAATGTTGTGAGTTATTTCTTCACTAATTATTATCTCACCTTTCTTCTAAATAAAACTTTAGAAGAGGATATGATGTAAATATATTCTATTTTAGGACTATGGGCTATGGGAGAAAGTATAACAAACCAAAACAACCTACAAAATGTACGTACATGTTATAGTTTGTTATTTAACTCAAGCCTTTCTTTCTTTTTTTTCTTTATAACAAGATTATATTATATATATAGTTAAGGGGTTACAAAAGGTTCATTAACCCTATATGGGTTAGTAGTTACAACAAGATTTTTAAAACGAGCTAACTTATTACAAGTAGTAAGCTTAACTAGTCTAGTGAAAGTTACTCCGTCCTTGTCTTTAGCAAGCGGACTTTTGACAATATTTGGAGGAGACTGTTATATCTTGTTAGCTTGGAACCTTGCTTAATTATAGCTAAAATATAGTATAAAGTCAATAATTAAAAGTGACAATTAAACTTTAGTTGGTAAAAGAATCGTTTTTAGTGGCAATTAATTAAACTAGTTGTATGTGTCCAATAATAAGATCGAAAATGTCTTGATCGATGAGAAATAGACCAAGTCGCATATCAAAAAATGAATAGACTAGTCTCTTTTTATATCGACTTGGTCTAAATTTTTAAAAAAAAGGGTAAGTGAGTACTTGTCTGATTTTGAGAAATTCACTATTTGGTTTGGTCCATGTTCCACACTTCCATTACCTTCATTTTTTTGTGGTTGATTTATGACAGACTGTGTTAATCATAAAAGTATTCGTTTTTACACTTCGTAAATAGATATTGTAATTACTATAACATTTTTATCTAAACAAACTTTGCAATATCTCATAATTTATTTTGAATAAACAATTATAATATATTATAGGGTATTATATGATTGAATTTAATTACTTTGTTAATATTAATATCTTATAGTATAAAGTTATTTTTTATCCAATTTTTAAAGCTCAAAAGAAAATACTAGGAAAGAAAGAAATTCCAAACAAAGTCCAAAGACCAATTAATTGGATCAACCCAAATTAAACCAAATAAGACTACATAGTCATTTTAATTCGAGCCCAAATATGCAGCCCTCATACATAACATATTTTCGCTTCAATTTTTCAAAAATGTTGTCTGCGTTCATACTTGATCCTTTAAAAATTACTAGTTCTTTAAAAAAAATATACTCTCTATGTCTCATATTAAATGATCATCTTACTATAAATATTAGTCTCATAATATTTGATCACTTATCAAATCAGTATAGAATTAATTAAATTTTACCCCTATAATTAATATAATTTTCGAAAATTTAAGCAAATTTTGCAAATTTGATAATTTCTTTTTTCAAGAGGCTAATTAATATGAACAAAGGGCAAAATAGTAAAGTTGATCAATCTATTAATGATTTCTTAATCCCCGTATAAAATAAAAAGTGCACATCTATCTAATATAGAACATAGGGAATATTTTTTTTAAAATCTGACACAGACTATTAATAGTATTTTTTAAAAGTTCGAACAACATAGATCAATGTCTAGCCATATGAAGTATGAGGGAAACAAGAAGCATGCAAGAATAACCACTTAGGAAAACAAATCCTATGTTGGTGCTTGCTAAACCTAGTAGCTCAATCAATTCCAATATTAAAGAATGTTTCTTGTTTTTATCATGGTACTCCCATAAATAATTCCAACCATTTTCATGTTTGTAAATTGTGTTGATCAACTTGTCCTTCTTCCTTAGTACATCTATTCTTTGTCGTAGAGTATTCAAACTTGAATCAACAATACTATAAGATGAATTCCCTGCAAAATATTAGAAAATAATTAAGAGACAAAATTTATCCCCTCTAATTAATTCATTTTCTTATTCCATTTTCTAGCATACTTTATGAAAAAATAAAATCTTGAAAAAAGAGACAAATCTAGGGAGAGTTCTGTTGATTCAACTGAACTCGAATGTTTTTGTAATTTCTTTTATTACATTAGGAGAAAGAGAGGGTAGATAGAGATGCTACATTACTGATGAGGTTTGATTAATCCACCATTTAAAGATAGAAGGAAGATAGGGTAAACCTCACTTTTTAGGGTGGAACTATATATTTACTCATTTTTGTATCTATATATATATAGACTTTAAACTTTGAATTCGCCTCTCTCGTATGACTTCAAGAGCATAACAAACATATGAAACAAAGTGAAAACAAATTGAGTATGAACAAGTTGATGATTATTGATGTAAATAAAGAAATTAAAAGCTAAAATTAATAATGAAATGGTGGAATTAATATATTAATTACCTTCATGACCACGAAAACTTCGAGACATTATAATTTGATAATTTTGTAACTTAGGCATACTCAATTTTCTTAAGGAACAAAAGAGAGGTGTTGGAGAGGCAGCCATATTTTATAAAGAATTTTGTAACTAAATATTTGTTTAGTGACACTCATATATATAGATAACATCATAAGATATTTTATTGCTAGATATTTATCTTGTAGAAATAGAATCTCTAAATTAAATAATAATAAACCTAATACTTTTGGCCAAATTAATAGCTTGAAAATTTTAATACTTTATACAACTTTTGACAAAGAATATTACATCATTACATATTTAAGTAACTAAAAACAATTTTCATTAAATTAAAAGATCTCCACATATTTGTTTAGACAAAAAAAATTACTTTTATAAGGATGAAAGTTTATTAATGATATATTAGATGCCTTTAATTTTTAATTACTGAAATATAAATGTCTCCTGAACTTTTTTGAATTTAAAGGAGTTTTTATATTTTCTGGATAATTATTGAAAATTAAAATCAAATAAGATTTTAATTTATATTTTTGGTCCAACAAGATTTTAATACCAAATATTATTATAGGTCTATAACAAGTTCTCCCTATATCAGTAAAAAATATCGAAACTAATATTATTATAGAAAAATTTGACGGTAATTTAATTAAAAAATCTTATATACCATGACTTTTAAAATGGCTAGCTATAGGATAAATTTTGGTGAGCTAACGTGCTATATATACCACCCCTATAATTATATAGCTCTCATGTCATTCTGTATTTAAATTTGCTACATTATTTTTAAGATTAAATTAAATATATTATTATATTTTATTTTAAAAAAATTATACTAGATATGTTATTGTTTATAAAAAAATATTTTGAATTCACACCAGATATGTTACTGTATTTAAAAAAATATTTTGAATCCATACCAAATATGTTATTGTATTTCATAAAAATATTTTGAATTCACACCAAATATATTAGAAATATCTTGAGAATACTGACAATAAATTAAAATAAATTTACAACGGACCACAAAATGAATTGATCATTTTTCTATAAATTCAAGGCCACGTGGATACACCAAATTGACATGAAAATTAATCTCAATTTATTCAACTTCTAATTTTTGGATAACAAAACGTACCACCTGTATAATGTACTTATCACATTTATGTATAAATAATTAAATAAAGTTGAGACACAATAAATTAATCAAAAAAGTGACCCTCCTATTTTTCTTGAATAATTAACTATTAGTAGTTCAAACTTCAAAGACATCTATATTCAACACCTCACCCCAATAGAATAAAAGGGGAAGCAAAATGAGAGAATTAGTTGTCATGCCATTAATTCATTTATACCCCTTCCTTCCGTCCCTAATTACTTGTCCATTTTGACAAATCAAGAAAAGACAAAAAATTTTAATTATTATACCCTCAATTAATTATTTTTAAAAAGGTAGAACTTTTTTAAAATCTTAAGTTTTTAATTTACTCACTTCATAATTAATAGGGGTAAAATAGTAAACTCACTATGTCAATAATTATTTTCTTAATAGGGTATATCAATTCAAAACTTGTGAAGTAATTATAGACAAAGAGAATATAATAGAGAGGTTAAAAGTAATTAGCAAAAGAATCACGGAAACAAATGAGAGAATTAGTTGTCATGTCATGCCATTAATTCATTTGATAGGAAGTTGACATCTCTTAATTTCTTTATTTTCCCTCCTAGTTATGAGATCCGATTAATTCAAATTCATTTTAGAAAGAGAAAAAGGTGGATATAAAGAGATTCAATGGTATTCACTGAAATCCCATTTTCTAGAGAAATTTATTTCTCATAAATATGGTTAAAACTATTATTTATGTATGTTTATATATTTTTTTTAGATAAGGTAGGTTAAGAGGAAACGGAAAGGAGATTACAATGTGGGGAATCAAATCCTCACCAATAAGATGAAAGTTTAGATAGCCAACCAACTTATCTATTAAAGTTTCTCGTATGTTTATATCATAAATATTGAATTTCTTTAATTAATTCATATGTTTATTAATTTTTTTATATTTATATCTCTTTTGTGAGTATCTTGATTTAATGATTTTGCCGCACTGATTAAAAAAAAAGCTAACTGTAATCTTTTACAACATTGATATGTTTGTGCCATGTGCCATGCAAGCAAAAAAGTGCACGTAGAAAAAACGAAAAAAGCAAAAAAAAAGTGCACGTAAAAGATTAGTAATGTCTGATTACGTTTTTTAATATATTAATTACTAGTTGGTGTAAATTATATGTTTTTTAATTTGTTTGGTATAAAAGAGATTCGACAACTTGTCGTATAAATAGGTGTGACAAGTGTCATATTATCGATCGTAGCGTACAAGAATCCTTCATTTTAATATTATTTATTTAGGATCTCTATTCAAATAGCCGATCAAATTTACTATAGCATAATAAAACAAAAAAATTAAAAATAGACATAATGAAATTGAATATGTTATGAGTCTATGGTTTCGTTAATTTTTTGAAGAGAATTGTAAATCTTCCTTCTAAAGTATACAAAATCAAACTGAAAATCGAATATGAAACTTTTTTATTAGTAGTAATGTTGCTTTTAATAAAAATATATATATATATTGTGTTAACTTTTTTTTCTTTTCTCATTGTTGATTGTGGAAACTAACAGGTGTATACAAAGAAAATCCATTCGAATAAGTTAGGTAAATATAAAGTGAAATTTTGTTAATAGAATATTAAAAAGCTTCACATGACATGTAATTAGCTACCTGTTAATGTTATGGCAGGTGTAAAAAGGTAATTTTAAAAAACAAATATTTTTTGGCTTAAGAAGATAGGAGAACATTTAATATATTTTAATTAGTCGTTACAAGAATCATATAAGTAAGAATGGAATATATTTTTTTTGTTTGCCATTGTAATGGAATATCTTTGTAGAAGTCTCAATGAATTGACTAGGAAGAAAGAATTTAAATATAGGGAGAAGGCTTAAATATGCCATTAAACTTTGAGATTTTTTTTTAATTTATATCATTCATTAAAAATTTGGTTTATCTATGCTATTTTTGTATGACAAAAAGGTTCATCTATGCCATTATTTGTTAACTGGAAATAGTTTCGATTTTGCAATGTCCTTTTTTACAAGTGGTCAATTATGATTCAACCACATCATCAATTAAATATTTTTTTAAATGGTAGAAGACTCAAATATGTCATTGAACTTTGAGAAAAGGTTCATCTATGTCATTCGTTAAAAATTTGGCTCATCTATGCCATTTCAATTAACAAATAATTGCATGAATGAACCTTTTCTCAAACGGAAATGACTTAGATAAGCTAAATTTTTAACAAATAACATAAATATGAGCTATTTTTAAAAGTTCAATGACATATTTAAGTTTTTTCACTTAAATATATCATATTCCAGAACAGTAATTCGGAGGAGTAACGGAACAAAAAGAATATAGTAATTTTGAATATCTAGGGGTACATTGACAACCTCTTAATATCAGGGGTGGATCTAGCTAGGGGACGGGAGGGTATATTCATCAAAGCTCTCTCAACAAAAAATTATATCGTATTATATAGGATAGAGATTTTTTGTGTTTATGCATATATATAAATTTATGAATTTCTTGAACAACATGCAAAGGGCCAAATAGCTTAGTTGTCTAGGACATTCAAGCGCACCCATGAATGAAAATTTTGAATTTGTCACTGCTTCTTATCATGGGATAAGATGTGCTTATCAACAACTGTAGGGGGTCTTCAATTGATAAACATAAGATTATGGAACAAGTGGCTAATAAACGGGATAAACTATTAGTTGAGTGATCATCTGAGAAATCAACTAGATCGGACCAATTGAAAGATTCTAGCAAAGACTTCTATTTTAGTCTAGCATATGCTGAGTATTAGTTTCACAAATGGACTTTACATCAGCACCATATATATATTTATCAATGTTGCGAATAAGAATATATGTGTATATTATATGTTAGACATTATTGTGATAATTTATAGTTAAGTTTTTTTCCCTAATTATATTATATGTTAGACATTATTGTGGATGATGGAAAGATTCTCTTTTACAAATTTGAACTTGTTAATAAACAGATCATAACTCTTTGGACCCTTAGAAGGACACGTCGTGTTGATTACAGTACACAGTCAGTTATTTTTATAACAATCATTCTCAATATAAAGGCCAACTTTTTTTTTTTTGAACCAACTTTTCATGTTTATGTTATAGTCTATGTTTGCTATAACAGTCAAATAATATCCAGACAAATGACGTCATTATAGAAAGATTTGACTGTATAAAGAGCCATATTGGATATACACTTTTGGCATTATGTAACCTTCTTATGTATGAGATGGGCTGGAAGTAAGAGGAAGTGTAGGCTGCACATTCTTTTCTGTTGTTGGAGAATTCTTCAAATTCTCTGTGTCTTTGCTTTTACCCCATAGAAGAATATACAAGCCAATAATAACCAAAATGGACCCCAAAATGCTGTTAAAGCAACAAAAGAAGAAGAAGATATTTTAGTAGAGTAATAGTAATCAAGGGAAAAGACTCAAATATGTCATCAAACTTTGACAAAAGACTCACTGATGTCATCCGTTAAAAGTTTGGCTCATCTATGCCATTTTCGTTAAAGAAAAGGCTCACTCATGCCAAAGTTGTTTGATGACATATTTGAGTCTTTTGTCTGTTTAGAAGATAATATTTTAAAAGGTTAAGCATCTACTCCCTCGATTTCAATTTACTTGACATAGTCTGAAAGATTGGCTTGGAGTAACAATAAAGTTATCTCATGTAACCTATAGGTCATGGGTTCATGGGTTCGCGTCGTGGAAATAGTCATTAAATATGCTTGCATTAGGATAGGTACGGCCATTCACCAAACCCTGCATGAATGTGGGATATTTTGTTCTACCGGTTCCCTGACTTGACATGAAGTTTATTTAAGAAAAAAAAATGAGTTTTGAAATTTATGATTTTATATATGTGCAGTTATAAGTCCTTCAAAACTTGTGGTTTTATACCTTTCACATCGCTTGTGTGACTACCTAAACTTCTTTTTAAGGGTAATACGAAAAATTAAAGTTATATTATTTTCAAATTTTAGAAATGTGTCATTCATTTTAGAATGATCAGCTGTGAAAATAGTGTCACATAAACTAAAATTAAGTCTGTTCTTTTTTTTTTTTCCCTTTTCTTGATTCTTTTTCCATTTTTTGGTAAAAAATAATTTGTTAAAGAAAAGTAGTTCCCACCTTCCAAGGTGAATTTGTTCATGAAGTATGGAGATGTCAATCACAGCAGCAAATATTTGAATCAATGGACTAAATGCAGAGGTGAATACTGCACCCTTTTGCTTTACACACCATGACATGACCACATAGCATAAACCTGATCCCACCATTCCCTGTATACACACACATAATAAACATTACTATGGTTATAATCGATTACAGTTAGACATTTCTAAATCAGTCATTCGTTATAACAATATTTCACTATAACACTCATGTTTCCTATGGAACCTATCATGGTTATAAGCGATTACAGTCAGATCTTTCTATAACAGTCATTCGTTATAACAATATTTCACTATAACACTCATGTTTCCTATGGAACTCATGATCATGGTTATAATCAATTACAGTTAGACCTTTTTATAGCAGTCATTCGTTATAACAATACTTCACTATAACACTTATGTTTCCTATGGAACCGATCTTTCATGTCATGTTATATTATATGTTTTGTATAATGATATTTCGCTATAGCAGTCAAAAAAACATTAGGACAAACAATGTTGTTATAGAGAGGTTTGACTGTATAATACTCTCTATGTTTCAATTTGTTTGTCTGATTTTGACTGGACATGGAGTTTATGAATGGAAGGAGTAAGGCATTACTCACAGCATATATGACAGTTGAGATCTCTAAAGTTCCTTTGAGAAACCATGTAGATGTGTTTCTATCAATAACCAAGCTCAAGATTGCAGATTGAATGGCTCCAAGAAATGACATTATTGCTGTGCTTGAATACTGATAAGGATAGTCCTTCCCAATCCTAGCTTGTATAAGAAACCACGAAGACCACACGAGGCTCCCCGCGAATAGAAATGATGAACCAACAATCCAACTCTTTATATTGTGGTTCACTTCAACTTCTGGTGTTAATTGATTCATCAATGGCATTCCTTTGTATAGAGTAAGTATTAAGGCTCCACCAAGACAACATAAGGTTCCTAATGCCTTAGCTCTCCCACTTTTGCACTTCATATTTATGTTCTCTTGCCTGCAAGATCATTCATGCATATGGATATGATCATTATAATGATTTTGAGTCGTCAAAAGTTAGTACAACAATTTGATGGCGTTGATTTCTCAGATGGTCACTCAGCTAATAGTTATTATCTCAGAAAGTCATGGTGAGTCCAGTTTTCTTCAATAAAGGAAGTGACTTTATGAGATAATAACTATCAGCTGAGTGACCATCTGAGAATCAATCAAGTGGTGCTTACCTGAGTAGCAATGACATGATGAATGTGTTGATAGGAACCATATTGATGAACGCGCAACTAAATGTTGTTGAGGTGTATTTAAGTCCAATTAGGAAGAAATATTGAGTGAGCGTACCCCTGAAAACACCAATGTTTCTCATCAGAGTTTTTTCGTCATGTTTGCTTTACTAAATGTGATGAAGATATATACTTAAGCATATAGAATGAGGAGAAAAGTACTCACCCTAAAAGCGCGCTGAAAAACAGAGAACACACAACACGACCTGTCAAATTCGATATAAAATTCCTGCAAAAAGGCAAACTAACTAACATCTTAAAATGTCATACATACCTGATATGGAAACTAAACTGTTCTAATCAGTACATGATGTGTAAAAAAGGCCATACCTCTCTAGGAAACACGCGATGGGAGTTAAGAAAATCGTAGAAATTGAAAACCTATACGTACTTATCACCAATTGATTCATTCCTCTATTGAGTACTTTTTTGAATAGAGCATTTACAACAGCCAGAGCAAATTCAACAACAATCATTGCAGATACTGCCTTCCATTTCTCAAAGAAACTCATTTCTAATTTCCCTGAGGGAACGAAACTAGCACTATCTATATTTCCAGTATGTTAGCTTGCTTGATCGCTCGCCTTAGAGCCACATTTGGTGCATAGACACACACCAAAATTCAGCATATATATAGTAAAAACATCATGAAACAGAGTGAATATAAGATATGATTCTCATAGACTCATACATCACATCATTATTTATTTTTTTATGTCAAGGCCAATATTTCCATGTTTATACTGTTCTTTAAGCCACTTTCAACTACTATTTAATTAAATATTCTATGCATAATCAGCTAATGACCTTAGAAATTATATGCAAATACAACATTAAGCATCTTATCCTTCTACTTTTGGAAACAAAGAACTAGTTTCTTTGGTTTCGTGTATTAATAAGTAATATATTTAGAAAGTGGGAGAAGAACAATGTGTCTAATCTTGGATTAATATGAACAATGTGTAAGTGGTCTTTCCGTTTCAATATATATACTCTGATGGCATCAAGTTACGTCTAATTACTAACACATAAAAGTTAACAAGATCAAGATTTGGCATAGGACATGTTCCATTTTCCATGATGTTTGATGGTACAAGACTGGCTAGAGTCACATCATTTACTTTTTATGTTAGGAGAGAATATGTATGGACCTCAGGGTTCAATTGATGGATGGAAGGCTCACTAACCTCATAAATTTGCACGTTTTGTCTTTCAAATTTCAATCTTTAGCAATCGAATTTATGCCTAGTAGGACTTAGGTCCCTTAAAACTGAAGTCATGTCCAGACATGAACTATACTGATGGGATATTATGATATGAAAATATAAATTTATACCTTGCGAAAACATTATTCTTTTTGTCCCAACTTATATGATACACTTTCTTTTTTAGTCCGTTCATATTTTTTAATTTGACTAATATTACATTTTACCAATGTTGGGTCTAATTATTTGGCAAAAAGTTCACAATGGTATTTTTTTTTGAAAAAATCATTATTTTAAAGGTAGTTTTGGAACATTGCAAATTCTCCATATTTCTTAAATTTTGTATCTGTACAAACTACATCACATAATTTGAAATGGAAGAAATATTTGTTATGAGGGACATAAATTAAAGACTAGCACAAAATAAGGGTAAAAGTGCCCTGTCACACAAAGGCGGATGCAGTGTTTTAGTTATAGTTCATTCAAACTAGTAATTTTGACTCGAACCTATGTATATATGTTAAAAATTCACTAATCAAACACAAATAATAAATCTTGAGCCTAGTAAACCAAATGAGTTACGGTTGAATTTCGAACTCAATATCCATAATATTGAAATCTTGGATCACCTTTATAATCACAGTCAGGGACGGAGAGGCGGTGAAATCTAGGGATTCACTGTTTTCTATGTCAAACTCATATTCTTTGCCTTTTTCTTCAAAAAAAAAAAACAATGTTTGATAAAGCGAATAGAGACTTATTTTCTTTTATCATATGTTAAGACTCAAATCCATAAACTCTAATTAAAGACGGAGGGACCCTAAATATCCTACCACAACCTATATTGTTACTTAATTTGTATTGTCTTTTTTTGTATATAATTAGTTTTACTTTTTAAAGTATGCACCACATTTTTTTCATATTCTGTTGCCTTTATTTCAACTTTTTTGGTATATAATAAAACAAGTTTGTTCGTCCAACGTTGGATGGAAATGTTGTATACTAGTTTAGCTAGTCAAACAATTAAATAACTTTGTCTTCTTTTAATTTTATTTATTTAATTAAACAAACATTTCTTTTGAATTATAGATTAGATAACTCATAAGATAACATTTTTTAATAGCTAATTGCATCTTATTGTTATTTATTACTAATTCCTCCTGTGCATGAATGAATGGAACTCTCAAGAAAAATAATACCACGCCCATTTTTAATTTATTTGATCTATAAAGAGGATTTTTAAATTTTGTGATCTTAGACGGATTAAAAGAAAAAGAAAAAAGAACACTTATATCTCAAAAGAGAAACTACTATCCCCTTACTTTCCTGCCTCCTTGTTTTTAATTATTGATGTGCATTTACTCCTTGAAGTATATATATACTCTAATGGTATCAAAGATAAAGAAGCAGTACTTTAGTGAAAACACTACTCAGTTACTTCTTGATACCATTAGTATATCTATACTCTGATGACATCAAGGAGGAACAAACAATGTTTCAGTGAATAGACTGCTCAATTATATATTGGTATCATTAGAGTATATAGATACCATCAGAGTATATATATGTAAATATATATACTTTGATGATATCAATGATAAAAAAAGCAGTGGTTCAGTGAATAGAACAAGGAGATAGTCACGTAAACTATTTAGGTCATGGGTCCAATAAGAATAAATATATTGAGTTGAGTCCAATTTGGATAAATATTTTTCCTAGTGAGTCCAATTTGTATAGTTTTCCCAAAAGATAAAAGAGAAAATTAAATAAATGGCATAAAACTTTTGAGAAAATTCATTAAATAGGTTAACCAAATTGAATGAAAAGAATATAATACTTTTCGAGAACCCCAACAATATAAAATTAATTTATTTTATATTAGAATAATAAAGGAAGAGCAAATAGTCTAGTTGCACCACCTCATGATTCTTGGAGAGCCTTTTTTCTTCCACCAATTAGTGATTTGATTACTGAATTATGAAAGGACGCCATTTACATTTTTAAATAATGTATTGTCAAAATAAACAATGACCACCATATATTAAATTAATAATGAACAATAATAATAAGTAAACAGAAGTCAAAGATAATATAGTTTTCTGTCATATATTAGTACGGTTGTAGAATTTACACCCACGCATTTTAATAAGCAGAATATCTTAGCAAATTAATCTTTAAATTGGTAGCTATAATTATATTATTAAAATTAATTAAAGTAGTCAAAGTTCTTTGAGAATCACTAATATATTGAAAGTAGAATGTCTTAGAAGGTGGTGGAAATTAGACTTAAAAGGGAACTATGTCATGCATTCATAAATTGTGTGGTATGGATGCTACAACTAGAGAAACAAGCAGCCTCATTTCCTTAACAATCACTTTACTGACGTAATTCACTATCATATATACTATTATTAATGTGAATTATGAGTTTCCTATTATATATTGAGAAATACATTTTGATACATATATTTCTGCTATCATATATACTAAAATAGGGAGAGAGGTGAGCAAGATTGGGAAGGAGGCCAGCGGGATTTTAATTTGTTATGCATCTCAGATACATGCAAATCACATTAGATACATATGAGATACATGTATTTGTATGTATCTGGTGTGATTCGTGATTCGCATGTATCTGGGATATCAAATACATAGGAGAGTGGCGAGGGAGATCGGAGAGAGGCGAGCGAGATTTGTTACTTATCTCAGATAGATATGTGAATCCACTTGGATACAATGTATCTTGAACAAATTTGACCTCATGTATCCGGAGGTACATGTTTCTTGATGTATCAGAACGTATCTGGATGCACCAAAATCTGATAAAATATGTAATATTGCAAACTAGAGTATATCTAAGTAATTAACGTCTTAACTAGTGGGATTAATTACTTGAAACAGACTCTCTATCTACTTATCCAAAATCCAATTATTCCATTTTTTCTTCTTATTCATCATTTGAAAATCAAGACAAATTAGGCACTAAAATATACTATTCTATATCCTTTTCATAAATTAATACACTGAATTTATTGTTATTGTTATTATTGTAATTATGCTCGAAACTAAATATACAATTATCGTAGCATCTACATTTTAGGTCGTCTCCTCTATTGTATTTGCTTGTCCATTCCATCAAATAATTCAAACATTCTTCTTCATAATTTAACTCGATTACTAAAGAAGACCTCACCCACCAAGTTCATTAGTGTTGCTACAAGCACTCATGAATAAACATCTAATTAATTGTGAATCATATATATGACTAGAGATGGAAACAGTACTTAAAGTTTTTAAATTCAATTTTTTTTTAATTCTTTTAAAATCCTTCATACATAAAAAATGAAATTCTTAAAACCTATACAACTATATTGAATAAAAAATAATAGCTTTAGCTGAACTCGTAAGTTATACTCTAGCTCCGCCCGTATTAATTAAGAAGACAATGGTATCACCTCATAGAGAAGCTAAATCTCATTTAGGTTTCTGCTGTAGAAGCAGAAGTTTGTGTAGGACCATTTGTAGACACAAAAACCTATAACCAATGCGCTATGACTATTCATATAGCACTTCGTAGAAATATCAATAAGACATACCACTCGATTAATATCACGAGTTAGTTGAGCAGGTGATATTTCAAATTAGAGTTTCGGAGTTGAAATTTATTTACATGTTTTTTGGGTTGAGTTCGTTTCACAAGACTTATCTAATGCGATTTGCCTTTCTTGTATGATTTGTGGCTATATTACACTAGAGTGTGAAATACCTATGCGGTTTGTAGACATATACTTTATGTGATTTAGGGGTATATTCCAATTTCCACCGGAGTGGGTTTACCTATGTAGTTTGTGGGTTATATTACACGAAAGAGGTCCAGAGATAATGACAACATATTTTCGTATCAATAAATAAATTTAAAATCTTGCTTCCTCCATTTTATAATATATTTTAAAAGAAGAGTGTCAAGTAAAATGAAGTGAAGATAGTTATCTTAAAATTTTAAATATAGAATTTAAATTTAATAATTATAAAAAATATATATTTCTTTTTTAGAAAGGGTTGACCCGTCTAAGCCCGTAGCCACATAGTAATGGGTTGAACTTGATGTTTTTCGGCCCATCATTAGGTTAGCCCGCCTAACCCATAAAATCCAAAGCCCGTATGAGTTAGACAGCTCTAGAAGGTTCCAATTTGGGCCAGCTCTAGACAAACTATTGAATTTGGGCCAAGTGAATTTTTGGCCCATGATTAGTTGAAACCTAATTTGCAAGTGCTAATGTCTCGTGTATTATCGGATTTCATAAATTTCTTATAAAATTCATATCGAGTGTTGACATCAAGACAATATATCTCCCAAACCCAAATCTTGTGTTCATTTTTCTTCTTTTATATTGCATGATTGATTGTGAGTTTCTCATGACAATTAATTTTGATCATCCTTATAGCTACTCTTACAAGAAATTAATTAAGTATAATCTTTACTTAGCTTATATAAAGTTTATAACTCAGTATAATGAGTATAGTAATTGTAAAATATGTATATATAACTAACATGTATACTGAGACTATACATTTGGCTACTTGGTCAAAAATATTTATAGCCAATAGTTAATATACATGCATAGATTATAAACTAATATAATTATACGTACATATGCCAAACTATTAAATTAATTTCCAATTCTTTTAAGTTAGATTATTATAAACCTAAATACTAACATACTAAAAAGGACAATGAAGATCATCAATAATCAACATATTTCCGGATGGTTAAAATTCCTCCGCATAAAGGTCTCAGTTTTGAGTTCGAAAAAAAAAAACTTATTAAACGCCAATTCCACGAAATTGGCCTTAGCTTGTATTATGCACATCTGAATTAGTCGGACTTCAATGCAGGTATCTAATACTGAGTGAAACATCAAGAAAATAAGATCACCAATATAATAACATCAGTTTTAGCACCAACATGAGTTGTAGTTAGATGATTGAGATTCCTCCACTCTTAATCATAAAAGTCTCAGATTCAAGCCCCCAAAATGAAAAAAATAATCTTAATAGTAATCCCCCAAAATAAATCCTTCAATGCGTGAATTTCAGACACCGAGTAAAATATATAAAACAAAACATCATCTTTGGCATTATGATGACTATACTCCTATGACTCTCAATTTCACCCTACGCAACTAAACTAGTTGGTCAACCATACCTAATACAATTTGCCTAAGCTTACCTCACTTTAGCCTCCACAACACACACCAAAATAAACCTAGCTATTATTTCTTATTTTTGGACTTTATAAATTGATTTGAAAATCAACTCCGTAACAATATATTCATCCTTTAAAGTAAAATCAAATTCTATAAGATACAATCGAAATTTAGAATATTTCGATAAAGTAATTAATCTTGAACTATTTTCCTCATCAGCACTTATAATCTTGTGATATTACAAGAGCACACACAATAAGTATGAGTTCAATTTACATCATCCTCCTTTCCTTCTCACATACATGAAAAAGAAGTGTGTGACCAAATAAATTATTAAATAAAAGGAGGAATTAAGCATGATTTTGACTTCATGCATTATATGAGATATTGAGATAACTAATTGGTTTAGGAGGGTTACCAACCAAACCAATGAAAGAGCCATGACTTTAATTTAACATATATTGATTTAATAAAGTTATTTCAACACGTAAAACAAGATTTAGAAATAGTTAGCCAACTAATCAATTGCAACGTACACAAATAGTTTTTTTTGGAAGATAACCGATTAGTCAAATTAAGCCCATCATATATATATATGAAAATGATATTCAATATATATATATATTACTATTTTTTTGGCATAATCATCTGTATTTAATTTATTGAACTGAATAATTTAGATTTATGTGGCATTTGGCTAAATAACAAACTTCATAATTAAGGACTCTGCCTAAATTGTTTGTTTATTTTAGGTTTTTTCTTTATTGATAATAAATAGATAATCCTAAAAGAGAGAGAATTTGGTCTTTCTTTCTATTGAGTTCCTAATTCTTATTTTTTTGAGACTAATTAAGTCGTTTTACTTCAATAGAAATGACGTTTAAGCAAAGCATAGAGCTCTTCCCTTCTCGAGTCCGGCTCCAAAACGGATACGTTTTGAACATCACATACCAAAATAGACACTCACTAAAAATATAAATCAAAACGAACACTTGACCTACAAATTGACTAAATCTTATTTAAGATTAATAATATCATAAGAAGTCGATTATATATATATATATATATAAAGTAATTTATTGAGTTGCTCGTGATATTATCTTAACCAAATGAAAAAACTAATGAAAATAGAATTAAAGGGTAAATGTTTCGGTATATACTCTTCCTTCTTAGTAGTTATGATGAGTTTTCATTTTCTAGAGTTAATTTCACTAATTTTTCAAATTGCATTTTTTTCATATCAATATGATGAAAAAATACACTTAAAATGACAGTCAAAGTTCATATCGTTCAACTCTAAAAGAAATAAATTTTAGAATATTAGTCAAAGTTCATATAATTTGAATCTAAAAAAAAAATACTATATCAATTAAAACGAAACGGAGAGAGTATATTTTAACCAACATACACGGTACAAATACCATGATCACTAAATTAATGAAACCATTATTAAAGATGTGTTGCATTCATCATGGATATTGTAACCAAAAAAATGACAACTATTCCTCTCTATGTCTTAAATTAAAGGGAAAAAGAATAAATATACTCTAAACTATTGTAAATGATATGCAGTAACGGCTGATAAGGGTTGAAAAAAAGACTTTGGCCTTAGGCCCCCATTTTTTAGTTTATTAGATAGGAATAAATTTTTAAAAAAATAGAACTAAGACTCCAGATCCAAACGGCATTAATGAGGTGATTTGATATGACTATTACTTTTTATCTTTTCAATAAAAAAATAAAAAATAATGTGTACTTTTTTTTATTGTACAAGTTATCCTTTTTTTTTACCTTATTCTTTTTCTAATTTTTATTTTTATATATTTTATCCTTCTATCTTCCTCTCTTCTATTTCTTCTCTCTTTCTCTTTTCTAATTTTATATCTCTCTCTTATTCAAAGTTTAAGAATTTACTTGTTCTATTGATAATTTCAATTTTAAAAAAATATAATTTATGTTTTAAATTGGGAGAAAAATATATCGTAGCAGCCCAATTCATTTTCGAAAATCAAGTCTTTATAGTTCTTGAATTCGGTAATATCATTCTAATTTCTAATATTATTTTTGTTTTGTGACTTATGTTTATTATATTTTTTTATTTGATATTGTAAATAGTGTTTAAAATATTTGTTAGATACTCAATCAAATAAAAAGACTTGATTCTTTTCCAAATGCTTACATTGCTTATAGAATAATGTTAACAATTCATGTAGCAGTTGCCTCAGCTGAAAGAAGTTTTTCAAAATTAAAAATAATAAAATCTTATTTAAGATCAACAATGTCTCAAGAAAGATTAAGTGATTTAGTTATATTATCGATTGAAAAAGAATTATTAGAAGAGATTGACTACACAAAAATTATTAACAACTTTTGCATCTCAAAAAACTAGAAAAATATATTTAAAATAAAAATATATATAATTGTTTAATTTTTTTAAAAGGCCTCTAGTTTGATTTTGGCCTTAGGCCACCAACAAGTTTGAGCCGCCCTAAATTAAATTGTGTCATGATTTTTAAAAATAATTAAATTCCTAATGTATAGGTTACTAAATTAAGAATAATTAATTTAATTTGATTATTATATGTGTGGCCCTTAGAAGTGGCACAGTTCATGGAGAAGTGGGGGGACATGGTGGGGTGGAGGATTTTTCAAATTTAGTTCATTATAAAAATGGTGGATTACTGTGGAGTAAGCACACACTAAAACAAGAATCCCTTTTGAATCTAAATATACACTTTAATATTTTACTATAATTGTGTTCTATTTTGTAGTATATAAATAAATACTGTATCCCCAGTTCCTATTTGCAATTGGTATTCTTTTGGTTCTTGCTAATATCTTGTTTCTTTCAAAAAGATTTGATTTTTATGAAGAAATTAGAATCCCACTGAGAGAATTCTAAGGTTGAAGATAGATAATCCCTTTCTTGTAAGTCTTTATCTTTTACTCTGCAGATTTTCTTGATTTTTCTTCTTTATTTTGATGTTTGTTTGTTTATAACTTGGTATTTATGTGAAAGATCACTTTTTGGCAAATGGGGTTTGTTCAATTCCCCTCCTTTTTTACTCCTTAATTTGTTTTGGTATGGATTCAATGCTTATATGGTTTTGCCTAAAGTTTCTTCAATTTTGTTCTTTGCTAGGGTACTTTCTATATTCTTGCTTTTGTCTCCTTTTGGCAATGTTTATTCAGGGATTTTCTTGGGTGCCTTTTTTTGGTCCTTTGTTGATGTTGTAATCTGCTAAGCTTATGTTGTTGCTGATTAGAGTTGTCTCATTTTTCAAAGTTGAACTCTGATGAATGTAATGTTCCACATCTGTGAGTAAATGAAATCTTGAGCTCCTGAATAAGGTTTGAGCAATCATCCTACTTTTGAACTAGCTTTTGGGCTGTGAGTTAGGCTCGAGACCTAATTTGACAATATCTGAAGCTAATCAGCTGTTTTGCTTTGTTCTTGAATATTTGGTATTCTTGTATGACTTGCCTTTGTTTAGCTGTACTGCTCTTCGTATAGTATGTTAGCTTTTTGATCATTCTTTTGAAACTTCTTTTTTTTTGTGTTCTAAGGGAACTTCTGTTATGTTCTAATTTCAGACAGTTCTGTTACAGAACATATTGTTCAAGGCATAAGTTTGTGTCTTCTTCATATCACCAAAAGGATGGGAGATCACTTTGTGTTTCTGGTTGATCATTTGCTGACTGAATCAACTTTGGAGGCTGCAATTGAGAGCAGGAATCAGAATCTATTAGCATCATGGACAACTGATGACCCGACAGCTTATTGCTCCTCCCAAAGTGCTGATGCTGTTTTAACTCCAGGAAAAATGGTGGAATGTAGGATATGCCAAGATGAGGATATGGATTCAAATATGGAGGCTCCATGCTCTTGCTGTGGTAGCTTGAAGGTTTGTGGACCCTTGTTTAT
This sequence comes from Solanum tuberosum, assembly GCF_000226075.1. Lineage (NCBI taxonomy): Eukaryota > Viridiplantae > Streptophyta > Magnoliopsida > Solanales > Solanaceae > Solanum > Solanum tuberosum. The sequence continues at coordinate 208,381 of NW_006239245.1, read as the reverse complement.
AAGTATTATGTTTCAGTTAAAGTATGCAAAGATGTTATCAATTGGTGTATTAGTCTTTTGTCATGCTTGTGCTTGTGAGGGATTGATGTAAAATAGCTGGTATTTTTTGCTCAAAAGCAAATTCCTGTTATGCAATGCACAATTGCACAGTCATAGTTAGTCTTTTTCTCTTCCTACTAATTAATAATTCTGTTTAAGATGGTGTGAGATAGAGAAGGGGAGCCTTTATGTAGCTAGTAAAGTTGCTTCCATGTGACCAAGAGGTCACGGGTTCGAGCCGTTGAGATGATGTCTTGAAAGAAATGCAGGGAAGGCTGCATACAATAGAACGTTGTGGTCCGGCCCTTCTCCGGATCCAGCGCATAGCAGAAGCTTAGTACACCGGGCTGCCCTTTTTTAAGATTGTGTGAGATAGGTTTTACTTTCACAGGCATATTTAAATTCCGATGAGCCATCAAGTATTGTGAGTACTAACACATTCTGCCTTAGAGTGGATGTGGCCATATATAGGATATGCTACTTCATATTTATGCTTGCTTGTCAAAGAATTTGTTTAGAATTGTGTTTGAATGTGCTGTTCTTATAACTGTTTAATGCCTTCCAAACAATTTCAATTTGTAACTCTCTAATATTGAAAGTTGGCTCGTCTGGATACTTCTTCATGTTCCTCCTTTTTTGGTCCCTTGAACCAGTTTATTATTGCAAATTACTGTCTGCCCACTTGAGAAAAAGGTTGAAGATCTTGAGTTCTACCTTTGTCCTCATTGTTTTGCTTTGAAGGTCCAGATCCTGTATGGATTTCTTTTGCATGTTGAATATGCTTTGAAATTGTTCTGCTTTTACCTTATCCTTCTTTCCTCGCCCCAGCCCCAAGAGAGATGAGGTTTGCATTTGTTCCCTCGCTCCTTGTAGTAGACAAGTTGAAGCAAGTAGAAAAGAGGAAATTTGAGAAACTTGAACCTTCTAATTAGTGGGGTTAGTGGCTAAGTACTTGGCCAATCCAAGCAGGAATTTGAACTCTCAACTAGTATCATATGTCTAGATGTTTAATAGAAGTGAAAGTTGCCTGTGATGGCACGTATGTGCTGATTCACTTATCCTCTTGTCCCCACATAATTCTCTCGTGTCTTTCTATGTTTCTCCATGTTCCAAATAGCATCAACAATACGTAACATCTATTAAAATTGATCAATGTCTTGCCATAATTCTTTCGTGAATGGTAAAGTTGACACAAGTGAACTAAGTTGTATTTACTATTGGACTTACATGATTAGTTTTGCACAGTGCTCTGTTGCCATGCAATTCCACTGATCAATTTCTCTCTTCATGAATGTCCCTATCTAATGTGATATTTGATACAACTCAGAGCAAACTTTGAGAGGGGAAAGAAAAGGGGAGTTACATGTTCTAGCCTTATTCTAATTCTTGTTTTGTGTTCATATACTACTCATTAAGTAATTTCAGATTTAAACTTGATCGTCTCACTTGAACTGCTCCTCCCTCCCCCACCCCCTGAAGAAAAAAAAAATAGACCGAGATATTGATAGGGCGGTGCTATATTTCATTAAACTGTTCTCCTTCCATTTCTAATAGTCTAATATTTTCTGTTTGAACATGTTTTCCAACTGCTTTTGGATTGTCTTTTTTCTTCCAGTATGCACATCGTAGATGCGTGCAAAGGTGGTGTAATGAGAAGGGTGATACCATTTGCGAGATCTGCCACCAGGTCAGATATGTTCGCTATTTTGTTTGTCTATCTTACAGGTTAAACATAATTTGCAGCAAAGCAATCACTTTTGCTGCATCAAAATCATCATTAGTATTTCCTGTTTGATTATTTGGGTACATTACAGTAGTTTAACGCGTGCTTGATCAATTCAGTTACTGTTGATTGCTTATTTTCTTATTTTTGCATTTGTGTGAATAGCCTTTCAGGCCAGGTTACACAGCACCGCCCTCGATTTTTCGCCTTGGTGGCATTCCAATGAACTTAAGGTGTCTTTTCTTCTTTCACGCTTTTATACATGATAGAAATTTGAATATCCCTGTGTCACATTTCCATGTTGCTTTTCTCATTAGATCACTTGAGAACATATGTATATGGTGTTTCTATTAGGGGGAATTGGCGAATAGTCAGAAGGAACTTGAATAATCAACGTGTGATAGCAGTGGTTTCAACTGATCACAATCTCATTAACTCTGATGAAAATGAAGTTTATACACCAAGAAGCATGATGTATTGTCGTGTATTTGCCATGATAGTAATCTCTCTTTCTCTCTCTCTCTCCATATACACACACGTCTGTATACATGTACACTCACACACAGTAAAAAAAACTACTTACGAGAACACGGGTTCAAGCCTTGGAAACAGCCTCTTGCAGAAATGCAAGGTAAGGCTGTGTACAATAGGCTAGGCCCTTGTGGTCGGCCCCTTCCCCGGGCCCTGTGCATAGTAGGAGCTTTAGTGCACCGGGTTGCCGTTTGCTTACGAGAACAGGAATGTAATTAAATTGATATGCAACACAAAAAGTGATCACTTGGGAGAACATGAAATTATACGATGCACTAGTTCCCGTGCTTGGCTGGAACACATGTCATACTAGTAGCAGCATGTTTTTTTATATGCCATAAACAAGTAATAACATCACTCCCCCATTTTGAATCTGGAAGGATTTCTTTGTACTTTGGGAACCATGTTTGATAATTTCTTAATTTATATGCTGCATTCTAACTTCTTTTTTTCATTTTGCTTTCTTAATAGTTTATGCTGCTTCTAGTTATACGTCACGCTCTTCCTCTCATAGTTGATCAAGCAGGGGACTACTCACTTCCATTGGTTATGGTAAGGTAGTTGAATAGGGAAAATGGTAACGTATTGCTATTACACATAATGTCATCTCACTTGTTACGCATTGCTTGCAGCTGCTACTACTTAGAGTTATGGGCATTGTTCTGCCCGTCTACGTCATAATGAAAGCAGTGATTTCTTGCCACCACCGGCAACACCAACAGGTGTGTGAGAATCTTTTTTCCTCTGAGTTTCGCCTTAACATAATTTGCCTCCTAAGTTAAAGACATTCTTTGTTCAACCTTCATGACAGGCTACTTTGCCCATCTCTTCGTCCCGTGAAGAAGCTAGCCTGGTGACTCTGCAACAAGAACCTCCCATAACTGCTATCCAATGAAATGTATTTCGTTGTTGAACAACAAAGAGAAGTTTTTCTCCGAGATATAGGATATGCATCTGACAGCAGTGTCGATCTTCATTTCCCCACTGTTATTACTCTCTCTTCCAGCATATGTTGCGGGAGTTGCCACCCCACACTGAGACTCTTGTTTGTCCTCGAGAACTGCTCGAAAGTCGTGAAGGATTGACTAGTCGACAAGAAGTTATATACTGAAGAGATCTGTGAGGAGAAATCAAAATAGAAGCATAAAAAAGAAAGGACTCAAGAGATGAAAAATGTCCAATTTTACAACTAGAGATATCTGAAGTTGTGAATTAGTCAGAAAAATCTATTTAGAGTTATAATATGTATATGAACACTTCTGAAGGAATACAAAAACTAGCAAAAAAAAAAAGTTGTTGCTTTTAGTACTGAAAATGTTCCAAGATCATATTTTCAAAATATGATCAAAGATATATTTCAAAAAATTTGATTTAAAATCTATGATCAAACGTTAGTTACGTCATTGGACAACATTAGATTGATGTCACGCTCTGGCAATTTACTTATTTTGAACAGGAGGGAGAGAGTAATTATCTTCACTTTGCATATACTAAAGTATATTCTATGTCCAACCCAGTATTTGCAAATACAGATTTTAGGGCTCGTTTTGTAAGAGGGATAAGAGATAACTATTTCCGAGTTTAATTTAAGATGAGTCTATCCCATGTTTGTTTATGATAATTACAATGTGCTTTTAACATCTCTACAGGTAAAATTAAGGATTTAATTTCTCTTAAATGAAAAACAAATTCTTTAAAAAATTGAGGAAAATGATTTCTCCGTTAAAAGTAGGAAAACAAATTTCACAAAGTAATATTTCATATTGACCATGTCCTTCATACCCTCCAACACACTTCATTACACCCCTCCCGTGCCTCGCATAATATTTATCTAGATTATATAAAAATGACTTTTAGGATAATATGTTTTGCTTATGTACAACACACACAAAAAACATAAAAACACTCACTTATTTTCCTAGAAAACATTTTGCTTCGTACTGAACACACCCGGAATGGCAAATCCACCAATGGATAGTGCTTCTAGGTCAAATCAAATATGCATGGGATGAAAACAAGAATCTATGAAGTTCCTACTATCTCAACTCAAAACCTGCAACACTTAAATTCCAGATACACCATTCTACACAATGCTAGCATATTTGACAGTCTCCACTTGTAAAATCAACGCGGAAAATCACAAAATGCAACACAACAAGAAGGTTGTTAGACCATAGCTTGCTCGAAGGAAGAAGCTAATCAAGACAGGGAAGAATCCAAGATCAGATGGAGAGAGTAGCAGAGGGTGAAAATGCAGGTTCTCAAAATAACATCTTTGTTCAGTTACACTGAAAAAGTAAATCTGTACACTCCATTTGGGAAAAATAAGTATGATTAAAAATCTTTAGCAGTAGAGATCCACATATGAATCATCTCAGTTTGTTTCCTACTTCGCGTCTCGTTTGACTGGTATCTGAATTATACATACACCATGTGTAGATCTGTCCCGTTTAACACACTCAGTTCCAGCTTCTTCTTGGCCTGAAATGTTCGCGGAAGAGAAAAAAAACAATAAGACAGCAAGAATGTCAACCTCCAATGATCTCAAACTCCACCTCTTGAAAATCTTTCAACTTTTTAAACTTCCTTCTACATTTCAAATTTTTCTTTAAAATTATGTTGTTTTTGTTGTTATACCGACTTGAATGATGTCATAAGTAATAGTCATATATTCTTCAAAGAGTGTAGATGTTTATACTTCCGATTCTTTTGCTGAGAACGCCAAAAGCAAGCCAACGCTCCAAATGCACAGCTTGCAACTGCAATTGCCAATGCAGCTCCCAGTGGAACCACAACTGCATTTGTTGAAGCTACCAGCTCCTCATTAACTGTTTTTTCAGTCCCACCACCTGCTTGCAGCTCTTTGTCCTTGTAGAGATTCACTAGCTCTTTCCCGTAGTAACTAACCAGAAACTTAAAGACCTCATTCTCGTTCCAATCAATCTTACTATTTTCATCGCTCGTTTTGCGTGGGTTGAGATAACATGACGGACAAAGTTGCTTTGGAGGCCAAGTAACTTTGGGAAATTCAGGATCACCTGTTCCTGGTGATTCTTCATCTTTCATTAGTCGCTCATTAACTTGGTTGTGAGCACTCCACAACCAGAGGGAAAAATCACGCGCTTTCTTGAAAGGACTAGATACACTGGAATTGCAAACATTTAAAACATAACAGTTACTCGACCAGCCTGGACGGTCAGATAAAAAAAATGGAACATTCAGAAAGATAAGTTGAGACACAAAAAGAACCTCTTCGATGTTTTACCTTGAACACATGCCATGAAAGTGTTGCCTACATTCCTCACAGACGAAAAAGTTGTATATAAAATCACAGGTAGTTCTGAATGCCAAGTCACTTTCTCCATCCTCAACTCTGACGGAGAGTGAGTGTAACAACACCCACAAACCGCAACTGCAAAAGATATAAACATGTGGGTGAGAAAACTGCCAAAATAAATTAATATCATAAAATCAGTTGATTAACTTTTGATACCCAATACCCTTTGCTACTAAATCTTTTTAGCAAAAGCATTTTTAGCACTGAACTAAATTGAACCACTTTTTTGGGTTGCTGATTTACATTCTGCTACTTATCAAAAGAAGATGCATAAAAGACAGTGGTAGAGGCCGGCAAGAAAGTAACAGACAATTTAATAACGATACTTCGACCGTGTCAATCAACTGTGTTGCTGCAGGAGCACTGATCAATCCATCACTGCCAATTGAAGTTAATATTAACCCCACCCTCCCTCCCTGTCTGCAACCGAACCGACCTAATTGTCTGTCTCCTTCTCATCGTCTCTCTCAACGTTTAACAAAACCCCGGACCATACATTTGCAGACGCAAACTTCACGCTCTAGGTATTAAGGCTATCAATGAAGCAAAGTGCTTTGAATTCATAGTATGCAGGCATTTAAGAAGAAAATGAACCGCAGTTTCCAGTTACAAGTGCTTTGGAGATTTCAGATTTGGGTCCACCTATAGATTATGCATCCACCATTTTAAGGTTTAAAATTTATCAGACTTCTACACCACGAGATAAACTAACCCAATTCTTCAACTTCGTCTGTAATTTACTATTTTAGTTTTTTCCAAATCCTCTGCATCTCTAACAGTAGGCTATTCTCAACATGTGTGTCAGTCAGGGTTCCAAGGAATTCTACAGAGGACTTGACTTCCCAAGTAGAATGACAAAAATATAATTCTACATCCTTTTAAAAAGTTTGGGAATTTCAATTATTTCCCATGTAAAAAGTTTCGAGTCTGAAAAATAATCAAGAAAAGAAAAGTTAAAAACAAATAACAATGTTTAATATGAAGAAACAATATGGATTACATTCTTTAGGATGTCACAGCATTTACAAAGGATGTCCACTGATTCTTCTCCTCAACCAAGTCACGTTCACTAGACGTACATCAAAGTTCAAACCAGTGACGTGTGCATAACCCATACATCACAAGTTATGCTCTTACTACTAGACCAAAGCCTTGGGGGCATGCTGGAGTTATAAGTAAATCCATGTCTTGGATTTAAATAATTGATCTTGTTTTGGTCCAACATCTCTTGTATTTGGAATCACGACCAATTTTATATGGACTAAATCCACTAAATTTTACAGCCTTTCTACCTCCAGAAGGTAGAGGTAAGGACTAAGGTTTGCGTACACTCTACCCTCCCCAAACCCCACCTATGGGATTTCACTGGGTATGTTGTTGTACTGCCATTACAGCCTTCCTCCTGCAAATAATACTACTTTTTTTTTGGATAAAGGTGATGACCCAGACAACTTGTGCACACCTCAAATATTCCACCGGGTACCAACTATTTCCCACCACCACATACACTGGGTAACTCTGTCTACCAAAGGCACATGGGAAGAACTCACCTCGCCTTTTTTTTTTTGTCTTTATTGAGATTTGAATCCTGGTCTCCCAGGATTTCCACCTCTTCATTGACTGTTAGGACACACCCTTGGGTGCAAACCAACATCAGAAGCAAAAGATAAAATTCAACCATACATGTTGACATTTCAAATACCCTATCCACTGCCCCACTTGGCCCTTTAAGCCGACTAAACATGCTTCATCTGACACTTACATCGAAAAAATAGCTTAAAGAAATTTACAGAATGCAAATCCTCAACTTTAACATCTCGGTAATGAATTATCTGGCTATGAGTTTATCTACTTTACTATATTCTTCTAAACAACTTTTCTACAATCATAAAATCGTAAAAGTTTCACATATGATAAAGAGTACATGAATGATCCATTACCTGAAACCTCTGGTATCATTCTTGCTGCCACGACAATACATCTGCATGAAATAGACTGTCATAAAACGAATCGGAAATGCTTTGCACGGCACAGCAAAGCAAAATGCAGAATTCCTTCAAGCTATTAATATGTAAAAAGATGGGAGTATCTTCGTGCACAAGACAATTCCACTTTTACAAATTCCACCAAAATAGTGAAAGCTAGGGATCTCATGTAAGTCAAAACTAGAAGTAGGGTGAGGGGAGGAGCTATAGAACCACTAAGATATGTACAAGCTAAATCAAACTGAAAATTATTTATACATGTGGAGCACATCTCATCCAACTAACCCCTCCCCTTTCCCTATCTACCACCCACATCCCAAAAGAAAAATACTAAGGAAATGAAAAAGGGACTCAAAACTAAAACACAAAAAAGGTTGGGCAAGCAAAAGGTTAGCATTCTTATGCAGCCATTAGTCCAACCATGGAAGATAAATGAGCTAAATCAAACTCAAAGACACATATCGCAGATTATTCTTTTTTTGACAAGGTACATATCACAGATACTTTTTTTTTTTTTGAAAAAGTTAACATTCACAGATACTTATTTTATTCAACATATAGCAGCAATTCCTCCCCTTCCCACAACCTGCACCCACGAGAAAGGACAAAAAGAAAAAGGACCGAAGTATAAACACAGAAAAAGAGATGGTTGGACAAGCAAAAGGCTAGCTATCATATATTACCGAGAGAACACTATGAAAAGAATAAATACTATGATAGTTTAGTTTCCCAGCCACAAAAGTATTTCAGAAACATTTTTCAGGATTCATTAACCTGCTCGGCAGAAGGACAATAAAGTTAACAATTTATTGTCTCGTAACACCATGATTTCTAATGACCAGTAACTCCTATGTCATAAATCCTGTGTTTTCAGTATTAGTCCTGTTAAGATTTATGCTTAAGTTTTTCCAGAGAACTACAACTAGATTTAAGAATAATTGGTATAAGTACACTCCAAACGGAAGCACTTATAGATATAACAAGGGCTGCACACATTCCTGTTAAATGTTAGGATATAGTAATAGTTGTGTATCTACTTCCTAAAATAAATAGATAATACCATCTACTCAATTTATGGGGTACTCTTTCCACAGTAGATCGTCCCAAAACATTTGCTCCATTTCAATAACAAAATTCTATATAGTTTCTAAAACTAAAATAATTCAAATTCATGTACCAAATCATTTAAAACTTTGATGTGATATTTCATCTTTCAAATATTCTTTTCAACCATTACCTTAACATTTTCTGCCATTACCACTAATATAATTACACAAGTAGAATTATTATTTAAAACTCTTTGTCCATTTAAATGTCATATATAACAAGACATAAAGCAGAACTGCAGAAGAAATAAACAATAATATATGTTGCTATTGTAGAAAAAAAAAGGTGGATATGAAGAAAACTGCTTTATGATTAAGGTGTTTTTGATTGATCGATTGATTGTGTGACAGTACAAGAACCCGTTTGGATTAGGTGATTAAAAGTAGTTGGCAAGTATCAAGTTCTTTAAAGCACTTTTAGGTGTTGAACCTAATTTTATAAATAAGTAGTTACATGTTTAGATCAAAGTACTGAAACTGGTAATAAGCAATTAATGTGCTTGGTAAAGAGATATTGATTAGCATTTCTCCATAAAAATGATATAGAATGCCCCTAAAACTATTTATAAAATACACATACAATTTTTGGAAGTATTTCTACTTAAAAAAGAATGTATGTTGATTGTTGAGTACAGAATAGAGATACAATTAAAGTTATGTTTTCGGAGTAGTATTTTGGAGATTACATAAGGTATTAAGAATAAAATTGTAGAGATATTGATTAGCGTTTCTCCATAAAAATGATCTAAACTTCCCCTACAACTATTTATAAAATATACATACAATTTTTGGAAGTATTTCTACTTAAAAAAGGATTTATGATGAGTACAGAATAGATCTACAATAAAAGTTATGTTTTCGGAGTAGTTATTTGGAGATTACATAAGGTATTAAGAACAAAATTGTAGATAGCACGGTCAAACCAAAAGTGCTTATAAGTTGTAAGACCATAAGGCGAGGGTGACCAACTTATGGCTTTTGACTTGCTTTTGGATTTTAAACACCTTCGGTATTTATCAAACACATAGGTAAGCCAAAAAGTGCTTATAAACCGGTTTAACTAGCTTATGAGTTATAAGTTTAGCCAAACACCCTCTAAGTTTCTTGCTCTAGAATAGAGAACCCTCCACTTCCAGAAAAGGGCAATGTCCAACTTCAACTAAATAAAGAAGTGAACAATGAACTAAGTATGCATCATCTAAAAATAATATTTATGTACTCACCCAATATCCACGAGGAACCTCTTCCCCACAAATTTGGTAATTTCCCAGTGTACCCTTTTTGCTGCAGCTGTCAGCTTCATTCTTCGCTAGCAATATCTCTGAAGGACACAGATTATCAAAGTCAACTAGTATATCCGCACTTCCCTTCCGGCACCTAGCACAAATATCCAAATTTAACAAGTCAACGAAAGGCAGGATATGCTTTTACAATTCACAGAACACTGCAATGTAGGAGCTAACCTCTTAGAAGGATGATGAGCCACCAAAAGTTGAAGGAATTTTATAAGTGAAGCCCGAGTCTTTGATTTAATCATCTGCATTAATTGAGGACCAAAGCCATTGAAACTAAGTCATGCAGACCAAAGTTATCCATGAGAAGGAGAGAGAGAAAGAGAGAGAGTTAGATTTTTTACTCTTTGGTCTAGAATGATGCCAAAGGCAGTAGACGTTGCCTCCTCAACGTCATATATAGCTTTGGCAATCTTCATAAGAAAATTTTTACAGCAGTGAGAGACGCACATAAAATGAACAGCTTAAATTTGTTAAACTAGAAATCAGAACAATATCATATGCTCTCCAAGTAACCTGGCCAGGATCCGAAAAGTTCCTCTGAAGATGCTCATTCTCATACTTCTCATCATCGAAGCCATATGAGCTGAAAGTTCAAAGTCAATGCAATGGGAAAAAATAGTTGATTAAGTACAAAACTAGTGTAGAACTCATGTGAAAACAAATTTGAAGTGAAAACGGAACACACACAAACAAATGCTTGTCTTCTAATTTCAAGAGTCCAACTCAAGTCCCATGCAACATCAGCCTATGGGGTGAGAATTTAGGATATGAAATCAGTCGAATACAATACGGAGTTGATTCTTTTTGGTGAATTTAAGATACGGGAGAAGACCAAACAACAGAGAAATTTAACCATGTCAGAACAATTTTTTGTGCAGTACATAATTCATAAACTCTGCCCGAGCTCTATGTGACACTTCCCAACAATATATATTTTACAGCTGATACAACATTAACGAAAAGCCACATGGAACTCGCTTTTTATACTTGTCAAACAATTCTTTACCTTTTTATCCTTAAAACCCAAAAGTAACTTATCAGCCTTACAGGCTTCCTATGGCTATTTCATGTATTTAAGGAACCCTTCTTAGTGGATATTTCTATAATGTCAATGGCAATTACTACTAGAGATAATATAGTTTAAACAGCTTTTTTAACAACCATAATAGCTTAAGATAGCACACTTTATTTGTAACAACTAACTTCCCTAGATCCCAAAGACCCAAAAGAAGGCAGCTCAATTGAATTATTAAGACAGATAAATGATCTAATTCTCAAAATTATTACTTCGTTACAGTAGCTACTACAAACACAATCAGCTTAAGAGCTTTCAACACCATAAGACAGCTAACTTTAGGAAATGACTTCACCAATAACTACAAAACCTATGAAGGAGATCATATATACCTTCCCAGTTGTTTGTTGATCCAACCTAGAAGGATATCAGCTGTGCGTCCTCTTTCAATGGTGAGTATTTCACTATTTTCTTGTTTTGGATCCCAACCAACAAACTTCTTAGGAGGGCCCCAGAGAAGCATTGGGTAATACTTCACAGAGAACTTATCACAAAGATTAGAATTTATCTGTGCTGCCAAAAAGATGAAATAAGAGGAAAAATCAGTTAGGGGTATCATGTACGGTAAGAAAAAAGGTCTCTTAGTAGAGTGAAAAAAGAAAAGGCTAATGACAAGAGAACGAAATATTGAAGAAAAGCATCTGCATAAATGGGAGGTATCAAGCAGTAAGTACATTAAAAACTCACTACAGGAGAGAAACTGTGACAATGTGAAATGATTAAAAAAGCAAGAATCCCCAATCAACGCGATATTGACTGAGCCCACCCGAACCAATTTAAATGAGAAGAGCAGAAAAATAAAGAAAGACTGATCAACTTATATCGAAAGACTGACTGATTTTTTTATTTTTTAAAAGAGTGACTGATTAAACTTGTCTCTTGTGGCAAAAGATATTAGTACTCATTTGGATAACTACAACACCATTAGAATAGCTTTGAATTGTCTTGTTATCGGTCCTTGCAGACTGATCTACACTCTCTTCTTCGTGGAGGGTGGGAAGTCCACCCAGAGACGCAGACAGAGAGACTATGACCTCAAGGCAACTTCCATTATAATTTTCCGACATACAAAACGGTGAATAAGTGGGAAAGAGAGAGCATAATCCATGGATTACAGTTGATTGAAACAACTACAAAGTTTGGAAAAAGAACATCAGAGAAGGATGAACACTTCTTATAAATCTCAGTAACCACCAGAAAGAAGGGAAAATGTAATACACTTACTGACCATTGAAAAAATCCCATTATAAAGACGAGATTATGTACACAAATAGCAGATAGAGTAATTTTTGGAAGCATAAATGAAGCATAGAGTAATACCGTTAATGCACAGTCTACCCTCGTCATTAATATGATCCCTGGATGACTGGCATTTGCTCCATTGAAGAGTCTTGCAACCTTCTCATATTGTGGCTGCAAAAGTATTGCCTCATCATTAGAAATATCACAATGGAAGTTCATATAATAAGAAACAGATTCATACCTTATAATTTCTGCAAGCAGGGCACCTACGAGACGAATAAAAGAGCTTTAAGTGAGAATCACATGGATGCAGACTTGGTTCAAAATAATATATTACGAACTTAAGATAGAAGTTGAACACACATGGAAAAGTTGATCAAAATATTGGTAAGCACACAGCAATGAAACAAGTATAGGTAACATCTTACTTTTCCTCAAAGTCATGTGGATGCTAAACTTTCTCATCTTTTCCTACTTCTATAGAATTTTGATATGAATTCCACCAGTGTCACATATTACATAGCCCAGAAAAAAGAAGAACTAGAATATACAATGAACAGTTATTAGAATTCCTGGATTACGCAAACACATTGCTCGGTGAATAAAAAGAACACAACTAACAATTTACGAATCTAAAAATTAACCAAATTGACGGAGTCTGATGACCATAACAAGCTTCTCTTACTCCTACCAAGTAAAACTTTTTCGTCATTATGATGTCTATATTCAGACTACTCAAACTTTGTATGGGACAAACCGAATCCAAATACTCAGATCCAAAAAGCTACGATCTTTATAATTCCCTCAGAATCCTCTCAGTACATGGTTCCCCAAACTTAAAAAAGATCCTTTTAACATGTCCAGCAACCAAAACCAAGACAAGGAAGAAAGAAGTTTGCCTCATGAAATGAAATGGGTCATTCCAAAACTTCTCTTCTCCCAACAACTATTGAAATTTAACATTTTTCTGTTCTTTGACTACATATAAACATGCTAAAACCACAGCACCAGCAATTTTCTCTCCAACTATAAATGTTTTTCACTTTCCAATTTGGATCTTCACTGGTATTTCCAATAGGACCCAAGATCATTTGAATGATGTCTCACATTCTATTTTATCATCAATCGAACCCCCTTTGCGTTTTTTTCTTTTTGGTATCAATGAACTTAGATGTCTCGTATTTCTCAAAAAAAGCCTATTGGACAATCAAGCTGGAACTAAAATCATGTGAGTTAAGGGTTCAAATCCCTTATGTGGTAAAACAAGCTAGGCAACTTTACTCCCATATGTAAGATTTAGTGGCCAGATTTACCCAGTATCCCCACTACTTAGACACAGGTAACCATAAGTACAGTCAACCCAAGTTAATCAGGACACCACAGGGTATAAATAAAACTAATTTAGGACTAAAGGGGTTGTTACAATTGAGATTACATAAAGCAACAAGCAAAAAACTTCTAATTCTCAAAAAAGCAGCTAACCCATTGACAAAAACAAGGTATAAAACTAACCAGTGTGCAAAAAATTCAACAATAGCATAAGGGGCAGGAGTCTCTTTGAGTACTGAATCAAAGTTGGTGGCGTTCAATTCAACAGCAAAGTCAGGCTTTTCACCATCTTGACCACTAATCGCCCGAAGAATTTCCCGCTGCGATCCGTTCGAAACCGAAACCGATTGTTCCAAAATTGACACAAATAGAGCCAAAAAGAGCAAAAAAATTGAACAGGACATGGCCAAGATTCAGTAAAAGGGAAAAGGGTGTCTGTAGAAATGGATTTTCGAAGTTTCAGAGCTGAGAAAATCGATCTGAATTTGGTAATTTGGGTTAAAGAATCGATTTTTTTAAGATTTTGTTAGGACAGAGGAACAGCTTTACCTAACTCACTACTGTCCCTTTGCCCTCGTAGAATTTTCCTTTGAATTTTCTTTTAGGGCTCTCTTATGTGGTATATGCATTAGGTTTTCTTTTCTAAAAACAATAATGGTATAATGTTCGGATCAACTCCCATATATCTCGATTAATTTAAGGAAATGACCAATAAATATGTTTCTTTTTTCCCAACACTTTTTTTAGGTTAACTTTGAAGAAGTTGAGGAGTCAGGTGGTCTGTCATAGTTTTCGTCGAGTTAATAAAGTAGCAGATATTTTGTCCAGATTAGGTTTGAAACTAACAATGACACAACTAAAGGCAAATTAAGATGGTATACATCAATACATGTAATAAGTTAATTCGTTTTGGCAACCCATCGATAATATAATAACCATTTAACTATATATAATATATATGTTTCCCTTCTATGAAAAATATATTTTGTTGTATTGTTTTAAGTAAAAAGATTCAAATATTTCATTGAAATTTGAGGGAAAAAACTCATCTATGTCATTTTCGTGTGAGAAAAAGGTTCATCTATGCCATTATTTTGTTAACTAAAATGGCATATATGAGTCTTTTCTTAAAGTTCGATGACATATTTGAGTCTTTTTCCTTTAAAAAAGATGATTTTATTAATGACGTAGCCAATTTATATTTGACCACGTGTAAATGGTTTTGTAAAAGCGATATTGTTTTCTATTAACAAAAATAATGACATGGATGAATCTTTTCTCAAACAAAAATAATATAGATGAGCCTTTTTCCAAAGTTTGATGACATATTTTGAGCCTTTCCCTTATTTTAACAAACATAACGTCTCGATAAATTGTTTCATTTTTCATTGATATATAATATCACACATCAACGATTTAATCAACGAACATACGAGAAAATAAAAGTATGGTATGAACTAGAAGCTTCTACTTGGGCCGTACCGTACAAGCCCAACCCCATCACAGCCCAACACAATTCAACCCGGCTGCCAATTGAAAGGTATATATATATAGGGTTCGTCATCTCTTCTTCTTCCTTCAATACTGTAACAAAGGTAATGTATGTGTATACTCTATCCTTCTTCAAATTTTTTTAGTTAAATATTTATTGAAAATAGTCTTTCGGTTAAGGTATGCGTACATTGTATCTTTCTTAAACGTTATTTGTGAGATTATGCTAGGTATGTTATTGGAGCTTTGGGTAGTAAGTTGATTGAAGATTTCTAATTTCTAATTTCTAATCCTACCCTAGCTAATAGAAATGTACTCCCTCTGTCCCAATTTATATGACACCTTTTATGTTTTGAGAGTCAAACAGTTTAAGATTGACCGGTAATTTGCGCATGAAATCTGCAATTTTTTTGAAAAAAATGTATATATTTGTAAACTACGTAAAAAGTACTATGAGTCACAATAATTGATAATTCAAAATGTTTAAAAGATCTATGAAAAATTTACGGTCAAAAATAGACTTGTTTGACTCTTGAAATCCGAAAGGTGACATATAAAATGGGACGGAGGGCGTAGTTCCTAAAACCTAATCTTTGGACATATTCTGTACAGCTTTTTCGAGCAAGAAAAGTACTTCTAACATTGATAAAGCATATCCATGAGTGGATCAAATTACTGAAATGAGGCAAACTACTATCATTATGTGCTGCATTTTTACGGTTTTCGTTTCATTTGACCATAATAGGCAACACTAGAGATTGTGATTATAACCTCATAAAAGTAGAGCATCAATTCTCTAATATTTCAAACATGTTCAATGAAACAACATTTCTGATAGCCTAGACCCTCAGCTCAAAACATATGAAAAAGATGACAACGACAATAAGAACATCCAATAATCAAGCAATAGAAATAGAAATCTAAGACTACGAAAATACAAGACTAATGCTAATCAAAACTATAATCATACTCAAGCAAATGCAAGACATAAAAATGACACTTATAAGTGGTGAATAACATGAATCATTCATTCTTCAAAGATGTCACCAATTTTCTCTCAAAAAGATTGCAAATACCCCAAATAATTCAATATATAAGTTTTTGCAAATGCACCTATATTGTCCTTGCCACATAAATAGTTCAGCAAGACTTCTCCAATTGGATTGCTACAATACCAATACCCCCACCTTATCCTATTATCTTAGTCAAAATTTATATAGAAAACTAAGGTTTCTAAAAGAACACATGATCACATTAACCTTGATCCTACTTATTAGTCACGAAGACGCCAAGCTTTCCTGCAACGATCACAGTAGTCGCCATATCGAGAAACATCCCATGTTCAACCACACCTGCAAGCCTCAGAATTGCATCACTAGCTTCCTTTAAATCACCCATATCACTTTTGAAATACAAGTCAATAATATAATTCCCATTATCAGTAACATATGGTTCACTACTTTCCCTAACTACTCTCAGCTTCCCAACACAACCAGCTTCAATAAACAACATCTCAAGCCTTCTCAATGTGAATTCCCAACAAAAGGGTACAATCTCAACTGGCATAGCAAGGCCAGTTCCACCCAAATGACTCACCAATTTTGACTCATCAACAATAACAATAAATTTCTTAGAAGCAGTTTCCACCATTTTCTCCCTTAACAATGATCCCCCTCTTCCTTTAACCAAATTCATTTGTGGGTCAACTTCATCAGCACCATCAATTGCCAAATCAAGAATTGGGTGTGCATTTAGATCTGATAAAGGTATTCCTAATGAAACAGCTTGTTCATGGGTAATACTTGATGTGGGTATTCCTACAATGTTCTTCAATTTCCCAATCCTTAACAATTCTGCTATACGGTCCACAGCATGTTTAGCTGTGGACCCTGTTCCAAGACCCAAAACCATGCCAGACTCAACAAACTCAACAGCCTTATATGCAGCAATTTTCTTCAACTCATCTTGGGATAAAATGACAGGTGATGGGGTAGGGGTAACCATAAAAGATGGCTTCAAATTCTTGGCTTTTTCAGACCCAAAGAAATGTGGGTATGCAATTGCCATATCTCTAAATTGCAAAATCAAGAATCAAGTGTTTGTTTTCAAGAAAAAAAGATTAAAGCTTTCACCTTTAAGGGCAAAATCAAGAATCAAGTGTCTGTTTTCAAGAAAAAAGATTAAAACTTTTACCTTTAATGTGTATAAGGGTTCTCCAAGGAGAAAGGGGTTAGTGGGTATGTTTGATTTGTAGGCTGCAATATTGGTAAAGAGAGATAAGTGGAGATTTAGGGCTAAAAGATGTGAAGTGAGGAGAACCATGAAAGTAGGAAAGGGATATATATAGGAAAGTTGAGAGAAAAAAAGAGGGAAAAAGTTTAATGATGGGATAAGAAGAAATCTTGAAAATGGAGGGGGCATTTATGGCCTTATTTTGGCAAAATAAAAGGAGAGAGGAACATACGTGGATGAAGTTGCTTCTCCTTTAATTACAGATTTCGAATTCAAATTTCGAATATGAAAGAATTTAGTAAGGAGTGGTTTCATCTAAACGGGATCTTACATGAAACGAATAATACTTATTCTCAAACAGAGATGGACGTAGAAGATTGTAAGGGGTTCATCTAAACCTTTTCGATAAAAAAACTACACTACAATATTTAAGGTATTATATATATTAATTTTGAATCTTTTAATTAAAAATTAACTTATAATTTTCTTTTATATTTTAAGAGAAAAGGGGAGGAAATTGAGAAGCCTAGGGAAGGAGCATATATAAATATTGGCCAGCTAGAAAGCGCGGAGGTGGGGAGTGATCTTTTTGTGACCATACAAACAAAATTTAGTTACCAAAACAATTCAATTTATGTGTTTTAAGAATTCAAAGCATGTGTGGTACAATGAACTCGATTGGAAGTGTGTTAATAGAGGACGTTGATTAACCTTTTTTATGAAATACAACATGTTGCATCAACTTAATAATTTGTAGAATATGTTGTTAAATTTTATTTTGTATTAATATTATTGGATGATAAAGTTGAAGTGCACAAATACATGATTTTTGGATCATCATTTAAGGGATATTCATTGTGAATAAAATTTTATAAGTTTATCCATTTTAAAATTACTTCAAACATGTGGTATTTGAAATCTTATATGATTGAGGTTTAATTATTATTGTCTAAACTTTATGCACATTTAATAAATGGTTGAATTCCGTTACTTTTCGCTAAATTAAGATATTTTTATTTGAACTTCAACTCGTGATAATCATATCCTTTTGATAATACCTTTTATATTTAGTCTTTCAAAAAACAAATTACTTATTCTCAAACAGAGGCGGACCTAGAAGATTGTAATGGGTACATCTAAACCTTTTCGATAAAAAAACTACACTATAATATTTAAGGTATTATATATATTATAAGTTTGTGAATAAAATTTTATAAGTTTATCCATTTTAAATTACTTCTAACATGTGGTATTTGAAATCTTATATGATTGAGGTTTAATTATTATTGTCTAAACTTTATGCACATTTGATATATGGTTGAATTCAGTTACTTTTCGCTAAATTAAGATACACGTTCGATTTAAGTTATTTTAACTTGAACTTTAACTCGTGATAATCATATCTTCTTGACAATACCTTTTATATTTAGTCTTTCAAAAAACAAAAAAGAATTGTGGTGACACAATAATTATGCTAGACACTCTCTTTATGTTTTGCTCCAAGATGTCGAGAAACTTCTTTTCAAATCACCATCATTAACATGTTCAATTTTGTATCTGATGACTAGTATACATATTGAGTTTTTCTAATCGATCAATAATCACTGTTAATCACTATTTTCCGCAACTCATAAGCCAGTGATATCTCTCCAATACTTATTTGATAAGATAAATGCATAAACAAATAAATAAATACTGTATTATTCATTGGCTGTCACTTAGCTTTAGTACTATCAATTCCCAGCATCTTCCACAAATAAGCAAAGAAATAAGTTAACCATCTTTTTCCAGCTTA
Source organism: Solanum tuberosum (assembly GCF_000226075.1). Lineage (NCBI taxonomy): Eukaryota > Viridiplantae > Streptophyta > Magnoliopsida > Solanales > Solanaceae > Solanum > Solanum tuberosum. The sequence continues at coordinate 189,201 of NW_006239245.1, read as the reverse complement.
GTACGCGTATCAATACATCCACTATCAAGTGTTTGCATTTTTTATACGAGCTATCATCATTTGTTAATTAAAATACATTTCGAAAGTAATGAGTCAGCTTGACATGTACTGAATGAAATGTTATGGGCAAATTAAGTTATCACACAACTTTTAGTGATGATATTCAAATATTTGATCTAGTCAGTTTCGAGGTGTGTTTTGATAAATAATTAGTATAGTTCATGTAAATGTGTTTTGAATAACGCAAACATTTCATATTAGAGATATTGAATTTGCAAATTAAAGATGTTTTTGACAATTATCTCTATATTATATTATGTTCTTTGAGTTTAAATGAAACTGATCTTTTTTATCTTGAATTTATTTGAGTTGTCATCACAAAGGCCTACATGTGATGAGATAGATTTTGAATTCTTGGGGAAATTTGAGTGGTGATCTTTTTCAATTTTCTCGTTTGATCAGAAATTTTGAAAACATTTTCTCGAAGAAAACAAGCTAGAAAATGACTAGTCTAATGAAAGCAGGAGAAACAAGTTCTACAAATAACATTCTGTATTTATTGTGTCATCCTACCTTTCAACATATCTTATTTTCACTACACCGGTCCATTCAACCTCCATCACACTATCCCACAACCTTATCACCCCACCCCCTTCCATATTGTTTGTCTAAATTATATACAAATATTTTTAAAGTAACTTTTTTTTATTATGTATCGAACACAAGAAATTAAGCCAAAAACACACTAACTTTTCTAGAGTACATTTTCTAAGAAAATATTTTTCCTTCATAGAACACATCCTAAAGATTCAAACTTTCTTAAAAATGTACACTTTTTTGGGATAAATCTTGACTTGGGGTTCTCTTGTTTCTTAAAATGTTTCAATCTTGAATTGGGATTTTCTTATTGTTCTCAAGGACACTGAAAAATATTAGGAATATTGTAATTTTTATTTATTTATGAGCTACTTTAGTGATTCTTTATTTGCTTTGTACTAAGTAGATGAGTTGAAGATTAGAAACAGCTTAGTTTTGTACCAAATCCTTATGAATCAATGGAAAGATAATCTTTATGTTATTTTACTATAATACTATGTCATAAATTAATACTCCCTCCGTCCCATATTATAATTCACCTTTTCCATTTGCACTTGCATTAAGAAATAAGGTAATTTTACTCTTATGCCCTTATTTAATGTTTGCTTATGACAACTTTGTAATAAATGATGAAATGTTAGATTTCAAAAATATAAATGCATTTGGATGACTATTTAATTTTACTTTTTGGAGCCAAATTTTTTCACCAATTGATCCAATTTTTTTTAAAAATCAAGTATTTCCCACCTCAATTTTTTTATATTTTTATGTATAAATTTTTAAAGCAAACATGACAACATCAAAAAATATTCAAATTCTATTACTTCAAATTGATCTAAATTTTTTTGCTGAATCTGATGTTATTGATAATGAAATTAGACGACAAATGAATTTTAGTTCTAGTTCGACAAATCATTTGTTTTTT